>NW_024351730.1:6392790-6534652 GCF_902729225.1 Pteropus medius | reverse complement strand
TTTTCCCTTGAAGAATTTTTATTTTGTTTTTAAATGTATTTAATAAAGGTAAAAATCAGTTTCTGGCAGATTTTTTCTCTTTATTCACTTGAATTTCTTCCATTAACAAACCATAAACAAACCATTAATGTTTATTACTAGCACTGAAGAAAACTAGAGTTAAAGGTATCACTGGGCATCTCTTAGCACTTGCTAGAAGTCCTGTATTGTAGAGTCTCAGTAAATTAATGGTGTGTTGAAGTATAAAACTAATGTCTTTATTTTAGGACACCCTGATTTTGTCAGACATTTCTGTATTTAGTTTCAAAGTCAGGCCTACAGTCTGAAATACTCTTCTCTCACTTCTTCCCTTTCTGCTTTTCTAAATGGAATTTGTTGAATTGAATTAGTAGTGGAGAGAGGGGTTTTTTAAAAAAAATCAAATACATTTATTATATACTATTACTATTAAAATATGTCCCAAATTGATTTATTTTCATCTAAGTGGAAAATTTCAGATCAATGTATGTAATAGATTTAATAAAAATAATACTATCTTGATTTAGGCTGAACTGGAGGCTTTTGAAAACAGACTGAAGGGTCGTCGGAAGAAGAACAGGAAAAGAGATGAAGTGGCGGTTCAGCTAACGCTGTGGCAGAAATATAAATATTATCTTCTTCCGATGTGTGCAGTTGCAGTTTTAGTGTTTGCATGGTACATAGCCCATGATGTGGATTAAAGATTTTTTTTCCGTTAATATACCTCAGATTGGATTTAGATAAGTTGTTAAATTTGGAGTATTAGGAAGTGTCTATTGTAAAACATGATACATATTCACATTCATCTCTCTCTTCTCTTCCAGCTATTGTTAGAAGGACAGATTGTTAAGTTTTATCTTAATTAATGTATGAGAAGTGGTACTATAACAGTTTGATATTAAAAGCATGATTAAAATTGTAAAACATTTCATAAGGCATCGTTAGTGGCAGGGTAACTTGTTAGTTGTTCATTGTGCTTCCTTGTATTAACATAGTTGTTTCATTTACTATTTCAACCTTTTTTACAAAATTAAATTGAAACTGAGCCATATGTGTAGTAAGAGGAATATTTCACAATGTTTAGTTACTTATTAAAAGGTACTTTTCTTTATCATGTAACTTTGTACTTTTTTAAAAAAATGATTCTCTAAAAGATCTCTTAAATTGTAACATGACGTTATATAATTTGATTCCAGAAATTGGTTTATTACTGAGGTATTTTTATCAGTTATTAAAATAAATTTTTATGTAGATGTTCCTCAGAGGAAAATATAATTGTTTTAAAAATTGCCAGGTTAGATTCATCACATGTGGCTATTGTGTAAAAAGCTTTCAACTAAAGTTGGCATGTTTTATAAAACTTATATGTGTTTTAAAGTCATAATAAAAGAAAAAGTAATATTTACGAACTCTCTGTGCTAAGCACGGGGCTTATGAGCTTTATGTACTTTATTCTCATTTTTTCTTACCATTATCCTATAAGTAGATTTTATCTGGAAATAATTATTCTTATGAAAACAAGCTGATAGAGAAATATCAGTATGCCAAGTCTGTTTGAATTGTGAGTCATTTTAAATGGTTTGCTATTTAATTTTTTTGTATGATCGTTTTCATTAAAATTTTTCATACCAAATTTGTAATCTAGAATATTTACTATTATCTAAAATATTCAGGAGCCCCTGTAATTTTAGGTTAGGTATTAGTATCCATGTATAAAACTCCAAAATTTGATGCAAACATAGTAACTGTTAGTAAAAAGTGATAGGAGTATGTTTTAAATGGAAGTACAAAGAAGGATTTTTAAATTTTGTGAAATATAACTCAGATTTTTAAAAATGTCATGTTGGTTAATCGAATATTAGCTGGTGTCTAAAATTAAAGGGCACTCATTCCTTTCTTTATGGGCTTTGCGTTTTGATTTTAGTTTAGTTTTTTTTTTTTACCTTTCCCAGTGGTAGAGTTACTGGGTCGGCGTTTCAGATGCTCTAAATTAGAGTTGCTACTCTCAAGTCATTACCTTACTCTGCTCTAAAATGAATATTAAAAATGTGAATGACTAGGCATCTACCTGGGAAGCTGTTTTCATGTCTGTCAGACTCCTTGTGGTCTATTAAGCCTAAAGCCTAGTTCATGTCTGTTTTATAAGCTTCTGTTCTTGCTACGTTTTCTTTCTAATTTGGAAAAAAGAGTTTAGTGAGGAAAGGAAGAGATTGAATGAATGACAAATTAAGCCGTTTGCTGGTTTTTTATTTGCTTGGCTAGTATCTCAGAGCTTAATTAATTTACTCAGAGTCACACAGCTATTCATTTATTCAATCAACAGATACATTTCCTCTGACATACTTTCTAGGTACTAGAGATAACTGCTCTTTCTCTTGGGAAGCTGCTAAAGGAGAGTAGAAGAGAAAAAAATGAACATGATTTTATGTGTAATAGTGTTACTAAAAAATAAGAGGAATAGTACAGAAAGTGGTAAAAGTGGGAGTGAAATGGCACTTGCTACTTTACACTGGGAGAGTCCCTCTGAGATGGGGTCATTTGAGCTATGACCCGAATGACTTTCGCTTAAAGATCTGAAGGGAAAGTTTATGAGGGAGGAAAAAGCAGCAAGTACAAAGACCTTAAGTTGGAGAGATGCTTGGCATGGCTGAGGAACAGAAAGGGCTGGAGCCCAATAAATAAAAGGAAGAAAGTCGAGGGTCAATTAATACGGTGTTTGATAGACTGTGTTAAGGAACTGGGGTTTTATTCTAGTCACAGTGGTAGCACCTCCAGTTTTAAGTGGGGAATAGTTGTTTTTTAAAGATTACTGGCTGCTGGGTGAAGAAAAGACTAAGGGAGCAGGGTTAAAGCAGGGGGAGAGAGGAGTTGGGAGGTAGCCCAGGCTGGAGGTGCTGGTGATGCGCAAATTCAGAGTGATCCAGTTCCCACAGTTCCCCATTGCCCAGAATGAGTGGCGTGAGGATGCTGCAAAAATCACTGCATGATGAGCAGAAGGAGAATGACTGAAATAAGTTCTTTAAGGGCAAAATGAAGTTAAATTTGGTGTAAGTACAATAATTTGTTCTGAGAGAAATAAAGCAGTACATGTCCTTTTTGCTTCAATCTGAGCCAATTACAGGAGACATGGAAAAAGTTATCAAATAGCCACTAAAAATGACAGATAAAATTGTGACTGTGATGGCCTTTCCTTATTTTTGTCATCATAAAAGTTTATTAGCTTACTATTTGAAATTTATGGAACATTTATATTGAAACCGTTGAAGTGTTCCAGTTTAAACACTTAGGGATAGGCCAACACTTAATTGTTTATATTTTAATTAATTTTACTATTCAAGTCTAAATTAAAATGATCTCAAATGATTGGCTATAACCTTAGCTGAAATTGTCAAATGAAGTTTATTGAAGCAAGCATTGAAAAGGTTTGCTTTTTGCAAAGAAGTCTGATGCTTGAACTTCATGGTTATGAATATTAAAGATTTTAAACAGATAAGTATCTGTGGTAGTGTTTAAAGATGGCCTTTAAGAATTTTTTGGCTCTTCAAGTTATTTCAAATGATGCAGGTGACCCCTCCAGTTATGTTTGCCCTTCCTTGGGTCTTGGAAAACAAGACAGATGCCTAAGCTCTTTGGAGCTAGAGTTGATGTAACTATGGCTCTTCTCCAGTCTGTGGAAGTTGCCTTCTTTATTGAGTGCAGATTAGACCACCATAAACCTTGGGCCTTAGGGTCTACCTATCAGGTTGATGAACTTCAGAGAGAAAGGAAGAAGCAGAAAACTGGTTACTACCTTCTTGAAGAGATGTAAATTTGAAAAGGATGGGAGGAGCTGGGAGCCCCTCTGCTCTCCAGAAACTCTTAAGGGACAATAGAAAATAGGTGTCCATCTGGGAAACCGTTTTTGTATATTTTAAGTCTTGGTCCATTGAGCAAGTTTAGTTCTGTTATTTGCTGAGCTGCTGTTCTTGCTAAGTTTTCTTCCCAATTAATGTTGGGGCATGTATTTAAAGGTGCTGTGAAGAATTCTTTAGAAGAGAGTATCATCTGGCCATTCTCTATCTTACAATATTTTTTCTTCATAGCACTAAATAGTACTTGTCCTTGTATTATGTATTTATTTATTGTCTGTCTCTTTTACTGTAAGCTCCATGAGGGCAAGGGTGCAGTTTTGTTTACTGCTGTTACTCCAGAGTGGGGAACCTTGCCTAGCCACACAGTAGAAGCAAATTACTACAGAGTGGCTTGAAACAACAGAAATGTATTCTCTCACAGTTCAGGAGGTCAGCAGTCCAAAATCAAATGTCAGCAGGATTGGTTCTTTCTGGAGACTCTGAGGGAGTAACTGTTCCATGCCTCTCTCCTAGCTTTTGGTTGTGGGCATCAGTCTTTGGAGTTTCTTGGCTTGTAGACACATCACTCCAATCTTGCCTCCATTTTCACATGTCTCTGTCCTTTCCTGTCTCTTATAAAGATCCTCTCTGTACTTAGTGCTCATCCTCTTCCAATATAATCTCATTTTAACTAATTACATCTAAAAAGAGCCTATTTTCAAATAAAGGTTACATTCTTAGGTTCCAGGTGGACCTCAAATTTGGGGAGGGGCACTAGTCAACCCACTGCTGTGCTCAATAAATTTATGTTGGATGAATGAATGAATTTATAGTATAATTCTAGGCTGTAAACCTTGGGCATTTTTTCATTACTGTCTCAACAACTGTGCTACATACAGAAGGTAGGGGTTAAGAGGTCAGCCTAGGTCCAGATTGCTTACACTCCAATTCAGGTTCTGCTATTTCCTAGCTGTGAGATCTTGGGCAATTATTTAACTTCTGTGAGCCTCAGTTTCTCCCTCTTCTGTAAAGTAGTAACAAGAAGAAATAAGTACCCAATAAGTATTATCTATGATTATGTGTCTGCAGCTATTTTAAAGCACTTTACATTTTAATCCCCATAACAGCCTATGAGGTAGGTTTATTACTATTCTCATTTTATAACCAAGGAAACTAGGTTTGTTTCAAGAATGAAAAACTAAGAAAATAATGTTGCTTTGCAAAGTCCCTGGCACACAGTGCTTAGAAATTCTAAGCTATAATAATATAGATAAATGTGACAATCTCATAACTCCAAGACTTCTCTGACAGATCGATTCACAAATCAGGAAAAAATTATTGTGAACTGAGGCACCTCACGTTTCGCTCATATTGTCATTGTCCTGTTCCTAGGATGATGAGGCAGGATGCTGGCCAATGGTAGGAACATTGGGGTAGTCAGATTGCAGCATGGGGCCCTAGCGGTGGAGAAAACTAGCTCTAGGTGTGTGAGGATGCTAAAAATATAGTTCCTCAGAAACTTTTTATGGGCCAGTTCTAATTACTTCCTTCCCAATGACTAGTATATTAGAGTAGGGGATTGATGTCCCAAAAATATTACATTCAGCCAACAGAATGTCTACACGGACTAGTTTTGTGATCTACAGAATGTTTCAGCGTGCTAGAATACATTACTTCAGATATTATGTTGTTTTCCCCGTCTAATTAAATTCCTCTCCCTGCAACAAGTAAATGTCAAGTCTATTCTTTAATTTTTTTTTTCACTTTAAAGGCTTTGCATCTTCAGATATCAGCTAAAAATATCGCATTCTAACTCTCTAAAGCCAGTCCCACATTATTTGCAAATATTTTTCCATAGTTTATTTGTGTGTTTGTTTAATGTATGTATTTCATTAGACAAAGTTCTATGAGGGCAAGAACTCTATTTTCTTCATCTGAGAGTTAGCAACTCCTAAGTATTATTGGAATAAGTAACTAAATAGATAAGCCATGGGATAGCATATCCGTTTTAGCCACTGCTTGCCTGTTATTCTGGCTGCTTCTGTAAGCTACCTAGCTTTCTTATTTTCAAATTGCCTTTATTTCTAGTACTAAGCACTGAATTGGTCTGTGATATGATATGTGACTAAAGTTTGATACATAAAATCAACCTTTTCAGAGGTACATTAACTACCTTTAAATTAATTTTTCCACAAATCCTCTTTAAGGTTTGTGTTTTTTAAATCATCTAATTAGTTGGATATATGCTTTAAATGCTAAATGATGAACATTTCAAAAGGCTAGGAATGTTTCTTTCTGTAAAGTTAAAGCATTTTAAGAAACTGATGGTTGTCACTTTGAGTTAGAAGCAAATGTGACAAAATTTTTAAAGGAATAATTCAAATAGGTCACTGGAGATTACTGTGATTTCTCTGCATATTCAAATTGTGAGACAACATTTTTATTTCTTACATTATAAAGGCTGATACAAAGAACATAAAAAGCTGTTTACCCTCATGCAAAGAATATCTCAAGTATTTGGTGCCATTGGTAACTAGAACTGGTTGGATTTTCTTGCTAAAAGGAAGTTTAAGGAGTGCTTATTTTACACCATTATTCAATCAGCTTTAGTTCTCAAAAGAACACAGTAGTGGAAGAGAAAGGGAGACTTACCTCCCCCGGCTTTCTCCAAGTCACCAATTTAGCTACTTTAATTTTATAACTCCTGTAGCACCTCCACCAGAGGGCAGAATGTGGAAGAGAAAGGAGGTAAAAGAGATTTATTTTTGGCTTCAGAAGACCTTGAGGATTGAATCCAGCTCTCACTTTGTAAACTGAGTTAACTGTAGGCCCTGAAAGGTATAGCTGGCAGATAAATTGCCTAGGCTCTTGATATTCTCAGGCTGGTGTCCCTGCGGTGATGACATGTGATAAGGCAATATCTTGGTCAGAAGAACACAGTCCTGAAATGACACTACCTCTGGAGAACCCCAGCTCAGCACTTGCTAGCTGTGTAAACTTAGGCTGCTTGCTTTGTTCTCTAAATCTTTCTCTTCTCTAAAATAATAATAGTACCTATTTCATGAAGTGCTGGAACTGAAAGATGTATGTTAAATGTTTAGTACAAAGCGGCCAATACTGAGTAAATATTTGTGAATTATGAAAAAATTTTCAGATACTGGATTCCAAATCTGACATTTGGAACACTAATGAAATCAGTGTTTCAACTGTTGTGCTATATGCACATGCAATATTTTCTACTTATTTCAGAAACAAAATTTTACAAATTATAACTCCCTCACCCCCAGCTATAATATTCGAGGAATAGGTAGGTGCCAGATACATATTTTGCGGGCTATGTATGGCCTCCTCCAGAATAATGGAAATGGATTTACTCAATAACCTCGAGGAATTTTTGAAATTTCCATTACATCCTGACTGAGGTTGGATAAAAACACATTTTTAAGAAAAAGGCAAAATAATCCTTTTTCCCCCCCTGCCAAACATTTGACAACTTGGGCTTCAAACGAAAAAGTAATCTTTGTCGTTGTAAGTGCCCGCAGTGCATTCCTTGACGCTGCCTGAGGAAGAGTGGCTGCTAGTGAACTCAGAAAGGCAGAGGTGTTGGTCCCTAAGGTTCAGCCTGCGGATATCCTCCGCAGGAAATCGCGAACCAGGTTTATGGAAGTAGGCTGGGGTTCTCCCGCTCCCTGAAGCCTCAGCAAAGTCTCAGGCAGTCTTGCAAAAGCAGTTTCTTCACTAAACATATATTATAAGGCAAGTTTCCATTTGCTTAATGCAAATAATGCTCGCCCTAGAAACGTTAAGTCTTTCCTGAGAGAACAAACTTGGCCTCTAATTTCCAGTGCGTGCGGTTGTTTTGATTTTTACTTAGTTAGCTAGCTCTGGCTAAAAGAAAAAAATTTAGGATGTGATAAGGAGGTTTTGGAAAGTCCAGAAATAACTCCTTTGCTCCCAATTTCTTCGTCTCCTACAGCCAAACTTTCAGGTCTCGTCCTTTTCGTGCTGCCATCATCGGGTAAAAGTTTGAGGTGTGTGTGTGTGTGAAATTGACGGGGGAACCAGCTTTAAACGGCTTCGTGTCTGCCAAGAAGAATAACTTTTTTGAATGCGAAGAGGTGGGGTTGCAGGGGATCTGTCATTAAGGGTTCTTATGGGTGGGGCCCAGGGACGGGAGTGAAGGGAGGGAGTGGTCCGCGGGTGGGATCTATCGAACAGACAAAATATGGGGCTCCTGGTCCCTTGAAGTTCAACTTGTCTGTTCCTGACTGAGGAACAAGGCATCTGTAGTGCTTCTCCGAGGCGCACGTAGGGGAGAGAAAAGCTATCAAGATAAGAGTGGAGAGAGGAAAAGGCGAGACATGTTCTACATGAAACGGTCCCCTGCCCTCGCTCCGGACGAGCGCTACCGCCGAGCCAGGGCCCCGGAGCCGGTAAGATCCACGAACTGCGTGCTCTGCCGACAAACAGGTCGGATGACCTCTCAGTCCCGATGAATTCAGGGCCAGCCCCTCCCGCCCCTCCTCCCCTTGGGTGCCACTTTCTTTTCCCGCCGTCGGTGAGCTTTGGCTTTCCCAGCCCCTCGCTCGGAGTCCTGCAATCAGTCCCCGGGTGCACAGTCCTCCACCCCAGTCGCCCACCATCATGAGAAGGGTTTTCTTCAACGTTCGAGTCAGGTCGGTCCAGGGACCCTGCTCTCCTTGGCAGGGGCGATGCCGAATCTGCAGAGTCCCTTCTCCACCCGGCGCCTTGCACGCATCAGGTGGACTCTGCGGCACGCGGGCGCCTGGGGAGGCTGCAGAAGTAGCCGTCGGAAGCAGCCCCTCGGGGACCCTCGGCTTCCTCTCTGCGCCAGCGTCGCAGACCCCGGGCATCTGGAAGGACTGCGCAGCAGCCTTGCCTGCCCCAGATGTAAGCTTCCTATCCCCGTTGCTCTCGCCTCGGTCTTGTCCCTCTCAGGGCCAGGACTGGCGCTCGATTCCTCTGCAACCAGCTTGTGCCCAGATCACTGGACCATTCTGGGCGTTAGCATCCCAGAACCGGTCCCCCTTGCAGTGTGCTGGACCTTCTGCGTCCCCCGAGTGCAAACTTTGTCTCGGGTGCATACCTGCCTAGGCTCTCCTGCTGCCGGCCGCCGGGGGGCGCAGGTTCGGAGCCGCCCTGGGTTTGGCCGGCTCCGATCCTGTCCGGGGGAGGGACGGCGTTGCTCCGGGGTCCGGAGAGGAAAGCTAGTGAGGAGTACCCACGGACGATCCTCACCGGCCCGAGCCCCTAGAACCGGTTCTAATTTGCGGCTGCCCTTCTTCTCCTTTGGTGTCAGGAGGGTCCCGGCCAGGTGGAGCCAGGGGCTGGTGACCGCTCTGTGCGGCAGAGACTGAGGGCTGAGAGGACGGGAGGAAGGTGGTTTCGTGCCGGATCCTGCAGACTCTTCCCCACCTCCGGTGGCGGGCGCCTCACTCCTGGTGCCACCCGCTCGGGGCCAGTGGATGGCGGTGTAGGCGCTTTTTGCACGGCTCGTCATTGCAGGGGCCGAGCCCTGGCTGCTGGGAGCTTCAAGCACGTCAGGGAAGCAGCGGGGCTGGGCATTCCCAGGGGAAGCTGTAAGAGCAATTCATTAAGAGGCGCTTTCCTTCTGCGGGAAAATTGAGAACCATGCGCTACAAAGACCAACTCTGGTATAAGTCCATGACTACTGTATGCACGTTTGTAGTTTGTACTCTTTTATTTTTTATTTTTGGAAAGTAATTTACTGATGGAAGCGAAACTCTATAAAGGAATGCTGACTGCTACCAGAAGGGGAGTGAAGTCGGGATTTAGTGATCATTATCCAAAGACACACATTTTAGCTGAAGGTGTTGAAATTAAAGATGCTGGAAAACATTAATTTTTGGCAAAACTCAGAAAGAGAAGAAACAATACATTTTTCAAAGTTATAAATATATATATATATTTGGTCACGGTCACAGCATTCACTAACTTGTTTGCATTATTTGGTGCCAATAGTTTTGTTGTGAAACGACGCTAAACATCAGTCCTCAAAACCCAGTTCCTGGGGGTTGAAAGGTTAGACTAGATGTTTCCAGAGACCCGTGTGAATGCTGAGGCGATCGGTCAGGTTTTCCAGAGACTCCTTTCCAGGACACCGATTGTTGCACTAGGATGAGCTATATTTAGAGTTATTTGGGTGTGGAATCACATAAACCTCCAAACCTTAATATGCCAGAAAGTTTTATTTAGGGGAAGGGGACTCTTTTCAGAAGGTTCCTTGCAGGGTAGGATTACAGTATAATGATGAAAGACTCAGTTAACCTTCCAGGAGGTTAAAGAGACAAAGATTGCTTTATTAATCTCACCAAGTATATTTCCAGGCATAGTGAAACTTTTTTAAAAGATGCAAAATTAATCCCGCCAGAGACCTTTCTCTTAATGCTGTCGAAATCTTCATAGCAATGAGCCCAGAGGGCATCAGTGTTTCCAGCACCAACCAGCTGTGCTTTGGTTTGGGGAAGGCCACATTTCCCACAAAGGCTTCATCTGGATTTCAGCCTCTCTGACTCTATGGCTCTGCAAGGCCCTCAGTTGCCCTTCTCCATTGTTGGGGCAAACAGGAGGTTGGAAGAGAAGGTGGACATCTCGGTCTCTCCAGTTAGTCTCACCAGTCTCTGAAACCTGTATTTTCATATCTCCATACTGTTAGTGAGGCATTCTGTGCATCATTTTCCCTTTTCCCTTACCTCCCGCCTCCCTTCACATCAAGACCTGTGGCTTTAGAGTTTCTGAGTATCTCTACTGCTGGGAGAATGTGTGCTACTGGACGACCAGGACAGCTGTGGTATAGAATTTTTGCTGAAACCCTTGAGCGAGAAGGTTTCTTTAATGTTAGTCAGCAAGTATGCATCCTGTTTGCTCCATCACTCTCCTTGGCATTCCACTTTGCCTGACTGAGTGGAAAACAGGGCTGGTTGGCTAACGGGTACTGATCTGTATAGATCCACACTAAACACTTATGGAACCCCTACATCTACTTATTCCTCAAAACCCGTTCAGACATACTCATGCATGTGCATGTACACACACACACGTAATTTAGACTGTTCTGGAAGGATGGGAATGGAAAAAAAACAAAAGAGTAAAAGGTGCCATAGATAATGTGCCTTGGTGGGTAGAGTATGGATTTTGGTGTCAAAGCTAAATTCAAATCTCTTAAAAGCTGCAAGGCCTTTGACAAGTCAAATAATCTTATTGAACCTTGATTTCCTCATCTAGTAAATGGGGATGATGTTACTGATCATCTACAAGGACACTGTGAAGATTAAGTAAATCTTAATTATGTCCCAGCAATACCATGTATAATATTTGTACATTCTATAAAGGTTCCCTGATCTGTTTTTAATTATGGAGTTGGTCCATCTCAGACTCAGTGAGTCTCCCAGGCTGTTCTCCACAGCCAGCTTTCTGTGATTCTAGAGCTGTGCTGTCTAATCGAGTAGCTGCTAGCCACATGTGATTATGTAAATTAATCAAAATTAAATCAAATTAAAATTCTAGTTCTTCAGTCTACTAGGCACGTTTCGAGTGTTCAATAATCACATGTAACCAGGAGTTACTGTATTAGACTCTATAGCTAGAAGAGCTCCTTCATTGCTGAATGTTCTCTTATTCTAGAGCTTTCTTTCAGCTGAGTGATAATTTAATGAGACTCCTCGATGATACAAGTTTTCCTGCCCAGCACCTCTCTTTGCTTCTTTTACACTGCTGGGGCATTTGCTGAATTGTAAATGGCCAGATACATTTGAAATCAGCCAATAAGTGTGTGTGTATTGGTCACAAAATCCTTGGGAATGCTTCCCTGAGCCTCGATTTTTGCTAATGCACTATTCTCTTCCCTTTGCAATGAGCTTTATAGCTGACAATTTTCCTGCCTTTAGAGCAGAAGCTTTAATATAATAGAGGGGGGGTTCTTCTCTACCCCATATACCCTTACATGTTGTACCATTTTTCACAAGAATGACAATAGTAGAATACTAGGTTCAATGGTTGGATCAAATTCCACTGAGTGTTGATTTATTCAGATTTGAAATTAATTCTCCACCTTGCTCTGTTGGACCCCTTTCTGAACTTATCGCCATTTGAACAACAGAAATTTCTTCACTCACAGTTCTGGAGGCTGTAAGTCCAACATCAAAATGTCAGAAGGGCCATGTCCCTTGCAGGCTCTAAGGAAGAATGCTTTCTCCCCTCATCCGGGCTCCTGGTGGTTGCTGGCAGTCCTTGGCGTTCCTTGGCTTATGGTTGTATCACTCCAATCTCTGCCTCCATAGCCACATGTCCTTCTTCCCTGTTTCTCTGTGTTCTTTTCCCTTATTATAAGGACATCAGACCTAATCCATTATGACTTCGTCCTAACTAATTACAAAGGCAAAGGCCCTATTTCCAAGTAAGGTCACATTCTGAGGTTCTGGCAGACATGGATTTTGGGGGATACTATTCAAGCCAGTACAGATGCATAGGTAGGTAATCCTTTCCCCACCTCTATTCCTTTCCCTCCAGAGGTTTATTCTGTTTCTGGATTTTGCTAAGCTTGCCTTAGAGCAAGTACAGTTCATAATGTTTCTCATTCTTAGACAATCACCATGCAGGTTGGGAGATCATGTGTGCTTTCCACATGGGCGTGGAGTACATGGGATGCTCACCTTTGGATTGCTGGATTGGCTGCCCTGTCCCAAGCCTGTCACTATCCCTAGCCCTGTGTTCCAGCCTCTGCTTCTTTCTCTTTGCTCAAAAAGAGCCACTGTTGTCCTAAAGCACGAACTCGTCTGCCTGCCTCGTCCCTGAACATTCTGCGGTGCTGTTTGCTCAGCGTGAGCTCAGCTGAAGAGAGTCCGTAAATTCTGTTTTCCTTTCAGCCTGCCAGCATTTGCCTCCATCAGCTCACCTTACAGCAGCTGTTTGAATATTCTCCTGGTGCATTTCTACATGTCCAAAACATCAGAGTCAGTGGTGACAAGCACGGTGTCAGTGCATGATAGGACTGGGGGATCCAGGGTAGTCCTTTAGGTAATCCATCTTGCCATTCAATGTCAGT
The DNA here is from genome assembly GCF_902729225.1 of Pteropus medius. Lineage (NCBI taxonomy): Eukaryota > Metazoa > Chordata > Mammalia > Chiroptera > Pteropodidae > Pteropus > Pteropus medius. Next base: position 6,521,719 of record NW_024351730.1, on the reverse strand, counting down.
GCTGAAACTGTCAGCAGCTCAAGAGGACACCTGTGGAGAAGGGCCAGTCAGCCAACAGGCTGGTGCAGGGGTGGGGCAGAAAATATAGGGATGAGTTTTGAAGACCATTTTGGTGCACTAGTTTGTGCTTAGCCCAGGACCTGTGTTTCCTTGGGAGAACGTGGGAGACTTTTAACAAGAAGTCCTCATGCAGCTATGAAAGTAAGCAATGTAGTCTCTCCACAGTCATGGAAGTCATTTTGCTGTGTGTCACAGCAGCATAGTGAAGGTCAATAGCACCAAGAAATCTTAATCTGGGGCTCCATGAACCCCATGAATAGTGCAAAATCTTTATGGACAGTTCAATGTGAATTTTTCTAGCTAGGGCACCATAGCACCCCAAGAGGTTAAGACCTGTGTGCGAGACCTAAATAACTTCAACTAATGAGAATTCAATTACATAGCCTAGACAAAAAGAATAGATTCATCCATTTAGGCAACAAACATTTAGGTGCCAGGCACAATTCTAGGCACTTAGGATGCACCAGTGAACAAAACAGATAAAGATTCATGTGTGTGAAGCTTAGTTTCTAAATAAGCAATAAATACTAAATCTCCAGGAGCACAGGGACGAGGTAACTGTTGGACTAGTATGAGTCACTTGGCTTGTCATTCTAGGCAGTTCTTTGGAGTGAGAGCACAGGAAAAGAGAAGGAACTCTGCTGTTAGTTTCAGAATCTGGTGCCTTTTATACTTATCCATCTTGCCGTCCTACATGTTATTCTTGTTTAAAGATCTGTGCCTTTTTGTCCTCTAACTTCAAGTCAGTTAATCTGGTACTCTACTGATGAGCCTGTTCCATCTCTGGAAAAACTGACTGTGTGGGATTTATTGACAGAAGCTATGCTGGTCTCCAGCGTGGCACTTTCCTGAGGATTTTCAAGCATTATTTTGACTGTACATGATTTTTCACCCTTGTGGGCCTGTATCCGAGGCTCATCCTGCAAGTGAGATGCCGCTCCTCTGTAGTGTGGTTTGGAATCAAAGCTGTATGATTTTACTTAATTTCTTTGTGGGCCTTTAAAACAATTTTGTCCAAGTTGAATAACATTGGAAATGGGAGTTCTAGTCTTTATCTGATACAAAGTTGCTATGAGACTTTACAGAAGCCAGTTAACCTTTTGATCTGGTTTCCTCACGTGTAAAATGAGGTAGTTAGACTAGACACTCTCCAAAGGCCTTTCCAGGTCTAAAAGCCGAAGTTTGAGTGTGGCGGAGAAAATGAGCAGCACACCACAGCGTGCCTTTTTAGATTTTCTTCACCTCCTCCCTTTCTGGCAGTAAAGAAATGCTGCCTAGGCAAGGGGCATCCTAGCTGGCCTGAGTTTCCTTCCCTCTCTGTGGGTCTTTGCTCATTTTTCTTACAGTGACTTTCTGCCAAAGAGCAAATTGCCAGTTCAGCCCCAAGAAAGACTGATCAGAAGAAATGTGATCACTAGAGCCCAGGTTTGTCTGGGGACATCTTCTCTGGTCGTAGGTCAGAACTGAGCCTTTTATCTAGGCATGCAGATTGAGAGTGGTGTAAAGAAAAGGGAGAGAGAGTCACTGGTGTTGGGGGCCTTCCAACAGGGGTCCAGGATCAAGCTGGGAGCCAGATACACTTCTGGGTGCAGCCGAGGTGTTTTACACAGGAGTAAAGCTAGGTAGGATATAACCTTTCTGCATTCAAAGTTACGAAATAAAAAACGATAATGTGTTCAGAGTAGAAAAGAACAGAATTTTCAGGTAAAGAGAGATCATTCTGTGATCTCTGAAATTTAGGAAGATTGGATGTAAAATAACTCAGGATGTTGCTGAGCCTGATTGAATCATTAAACTCAAGCCAGGAAATAACCTCAAAGCAGCCCGGGCACTGAGGCATGCAGACCTGGTCGCAGGCTCTGTTCATTGTTTATTAGCTGGCTGCCCCTCCACCACTCTAATTTTCCTTAGGCTCAGTTTTTTTCCTCTGAAAAATGGGAACAATATCCCTTTCACGGGGTTGTGATCGAGGAGTCAGTGAAATAATGCTTTGTGAAGAAGCTTTGTAAGAACACGGGTTGTTAGATAAATGTATGGTTTATTTTTTATTTTTTATTTATTTATTTATTTTTTTGGCTACTGTTATCTAGTGGAGAATTTAGTTGTGCACATCCCTAATATAATATGCGTCTTGGTTTAAAATCTTAATTCTGCACGGTCAGTGCTCTCCCTAGGGAAGGATGGAAGAAGAAATGTTGCTTTCAAAGTCTAGGCTCCCTTACGAGTATGAGCAAGACAAAAATAAAACAATTGAAATTTAATATCACGCTGCTTTCTTTATGGCCTATAGTAGCACTGTCCAGTAGAAATATAATGTCAGCCACATGCGTAATTTAAATTTAATGGTAGCTACATTTAAAAAGTGAAATGAAACATGTAAATTTAATTTTAATGACATATTTTATTTAATTCAATATATTGAAGATTTTATCATTTTAACATGGAATCAATATAAAAATTTTTAGTGAAATATTTTACCTCTCTTTTTTTAACACTAAGTCTTCAAATTTCAATACTCTTGCAACACATCTCAATTCAGATGAACCAGATTTCAAGTGCTCAACAACTACCTGTGGCTTGTGTCTGCGTTACTGGATAGTGACAAAGCTATATGTGTGTGGTATATTGTTTCTAACTAAGCCCCAACTAACATATCCACATCCTAATCCCCGGGACCTGTGAATGCCACCTTACGCGGCAAAAGGGACCTTGCAGATGTGATTACTTAAAAATTTTGAAGTGGGGAGATTACGCTGGATTATCTGGGAGGGCCTGATGCAGTCACGATGTCCTTAAAAGAGGGAGGCCGGAGGGTCAGAGTCAGAGCAGAAGGCAATAAGATGATGGATGTAGAGATTGGAGAGATGTTCTTTGAAGATGCAGGATGGGCCACCAGCCAAGGAATACAGATGGGCAATCACTGAAAGCTGAAAAAGACAAGGAAACACATTCTCCCCTTAGAGCATTCAGAAGGAAGCAGCCCTGACCACAACTTGACTTTAGCCCAGTGAAAGCCCAGGTTAGACTTCTGACCTCCATAATTATAGGAGAATAAATTTGTGTTGTAAGCCATTGTGGCAATTTGTTATAGCAGTCACGGGAAACTAACACATTTCTAGTACCCCGATATTAACATCATTTTCAAGAGACTTTTGAGAAGGCTTTTCTCTGGCTACAGTAGCTTAGATGATTACAATTGACTTCATCGCAGTTTGGCCAAGGACACACACGTACAGTTGCTCTGTGAGTTGGTGCCATCCTCACTGAGCGCTGCTTACTCTGATTTGATCGCAGCCTTTGATACCAAAAACTTGGTGTCTTGTCACTACCCTTGAGGACAAACAGAGGAGAAAAGTTTTTCACATTACAGTGCAGTACACAGGAGAAAAAAAAAATGGCTTAGAAAGTTACTGGCTCTCTTTACTACCAGTTCAGTGTTTCTGTAAATCTAAAATTATGCTACAGTAATGTCTATTAATTAAAAAAATGCACCACCATATGGCTTTGGTAGGGATAGTTTTGCCCTCATACCTTTGTCTCTGAAAGTTAAATGGATTAGGCCGGTAATTCTCAAAGTTTAGAATGCATCACAATCACCTGGAGGGCCCGACATACCACAGGTCGCTAGGTCCCACTGTCAGAGTTTCTAACTTAGTAGGTCTGGGGTATGGCCCAAGAATTTGCATTTCTAATCAGTTCCAGGTGATGCAAGTAGGTGTGGAAGAGGCCCTGGAAACGAGCACCTGGCATGCGGGAAGGACTCCCAGGCCTCTGGTTCACGAGTGCAGGGAAAGACCCGCATGCTGTGCTTCCCTGCCCTACCAGGTGCACAGAGAGTCCTCTTCCAACAATAAGTTCAACAGTATTGCTAAGGAACTTCAGATTCAGCACCACTCCTCTTGTTTGGCTCTGTTTTGTATCTCTCACCCTGCAGTCTAAAGTAGATGACAATCCTGAGATCCTCAAGTCTCAGCTAAAAATACCTCATATCCCACAAGCCAGCTGACTTCTCAGATTTCCCAGCTGGAGTGAGTCCTTCAGACCTGGGGCTGCCCCAGTGGAAAGTCAATCAACAAAAAACACCAGGTTAAAAATAGTCCTGGGAAGGCCCTTCAAAGCTCTTGTGCCCAACTGGCCACTTAGGGTAACTGATTCTGGGTGTAAAGGCGGAGGTGGAAGGATTAAGCCAGGAGTGGCTGAATGACTGGCCAACTGTGTCCAGTCTCATTCTGTAGAAGAGTTAGAGCAAACTTTAGTGACTAGCTAGCTGCCTCTCTCTCCCTGGTCTCTGTGATTTTTAAATGTAAATTCTAGACTTGGTAACTATAGCCCTGGCCCTGGTCTGTGGTGATTTTTATCCTGACTTCTTTTGCATAACAATAAAGCTGGGCTTCTGAGCCTTTCTGAAGGTGTCCTTGGTGAGAAAGTAAAGCCCACCCTTGGAAGGACCTACAGAGCTGACTTGTCAGGGTCTGGGTCATCTCATAACAAGCTTAGCTTGCCTACTTGCTCCCTCCTAACAGCACCAACAGTTTTGTCTGTATTGTTTTAGATTTACCTCTGTCAGCTGAATGTCAATAAGAAGAGCAAAAATGCTGTCTATATTTCTAAGTGACAATATTCTCCAATCATTCAATCCTTTTGTGTCAGAAATTCCTAAAAGCAGGAAAGTTTCTCCCCTCCTTCCTTGAGGAGAGCTTTGGTGAGAATGATCTTCTTTCCAAAAAAAAAAACATTTATTCACCCTAATAAAAGTAAACAAAACCCATGGTTACTTTAATTTGAATTTTAAATTAAAAAAAATTAATTTATTATCTAAACAATTTTTAAATGCGGACTTTTCTTGAAAAAAGTTTGTTGTTTTTTCACTCGCATTTCTCAAAGACAAAGGAAAAGTATAAAAAATTATCCAACCTGGCTTTTTCCTCTTAATAGAGTGCTGAATGTTCTGCAGGGAGCTCTGGAAATAGGTCAACTTTGATAGGAAGTAATGAATGCAAGGCTTCTGTGATGGTCTGGCTGCTGAAGCATACAACATGAAATGCACACATTCACATTCTACTGATTTTAAAGTAGCTGAGCAGGCTGAAGGATCCAGATCTTGTCATTTTATTCCTCTTTTATACCTAAGAGAGGAAAAAAGTGAATAAAGGAATAACATCGATTGCTTTCTATAGACTTTAAATCTTTGTTTGGATTTTCCTATTCCTTGCCCCTTGGTGAACAACTAGGTTCTGAATTTGTTCTGTGGATGCAGCAAGACAGGCTCCGTGAGGTGCCCAGAGGGGCAGCATGGTGGCCGAGACCCCAGAGGGTAAGGACAGCCTAGGGTGGGGTGCGGGGGGAGTCAGAGATCAAACAGGATGAGGAAGGTGTGGATGAGTATACCTGAGGCAGGGTGTTGAAGCTCCAATAGGGTGACCATGGAACCCTTGCAGGAGATGGCACTGGGACAGTGGGAGATTTGTTACACACTGGGGGACTGATCAAATTATTACACATATTAAGAATAAGCCGTTTATGATAAAAACTCTCAATGAAGTGGGTTTAGAAGGAACTTACCTCAACTTGGTAAGGTCATATGTGATAAACCCATAGCTAATATCATACTCAATGGTGAAAAGCTGAAACCTTTCCCTCTTAGATCAGGAACAAGACAAGAATGCCCACTCTCACCACTGTTATTTGACATAGTACTAGAAGTCCTAGCCACAGCAATTAGACAAGAAAAATAAATAAAAGTCATCCAAATAGGAAAGAAAAAAGTAAATCTGTCACTATTTGCAAAAGATAGAATATTATATATAGAAAACCCTAAAGAATCCACCAAAAAATTAATAGAATTAATAAAAGAATTAATTAATGTAGCAGGCTACAAAATTAATATACAGAATCTGTCACATTCCCATACACTAATAATGAACAATCAGAACAGGAAATGAAGAAAACAATTCCAACTCACTATTACATCAAAAAGAATAAAATATCTAGGAATAACAACCAAAGAGGTGAAAAATTTGTACTCTAAAAACTATAAGACATTGAAGAAGGAAACTGAAGAGGACAAAATAAATGGAAGAATACACTGTGCTCATGAATTGGAAAGATTAATATTGTTAAAATGATCATATTACCCCAATCAATTTACAGCTTCAATTCCTGTCAAAATACAAATGTTATTCTTCTCAGAACTAGAACAAATAATTCTAAAATTTATATGGGATGGCAAAACAAAAACAAAACCAAAAAATCCCTGAATAATCAAAGAAATCTTGAGAGAGAGGAACAAAGTTGGTAGGTGTCATGCTCCCTGATCTGAAACTATACTTCAAAGCTATAATAATCAAAACAGTACAGTTCTGGCACAAAAACAGACACATAGGTCAATGGAACAGAATAGAGAACCCAGAAATAAACCCTCTTTTATATGGTCAACTAATCTATGATGAAGGAGGTAAAAATATACATCAGAGTATCAACATTATCTTTAGCAAATAGTGTTGGAAAAACTGGACAGATACAGGAAATAAAAAATGTAACTGGACCACTCTCTTACACCATACACAAAAAGAAACAAAATGGGTTAAAAACTTAAATGTAAGCCCTGAAATCAGAAAACTCCTGGAAGAAAACATGAGAATTAAACTGACATTAATCTAAGTAATATTTTTTTGGACACATCTCCTTGAGCAAGGGAAACAAAAGCAAAAATAAACACATGGGACAACATCAAACTAAAAAGGTGCACAGTGAAGGAAACATTCAACAAAACAAAAAGGCAGCTTACTGAATGGGAAAATATATTTGTAAGTGATAAATTCAATAATATCCAAAATATCCAAAATAATAAGAAACTCATACAATTCAATAACAACAACAACGACAAAATAAAATACAGAAAGAATCTGGATGAAAAATGGGCAGAGGACATGAAAAAAAACCCATCTCTCCAGAGAAGACATACAGATGGTCAACAGACATATGAAAAGATGCTCAACATTACTAAATATCGGAGAAATGCAAATCGAAACCACAATGAGATACCACTTCACACCAGTCAGAATGGCTATTATTAAAAAGTCAACAGATAACATGTTGAGAAAAGGGAACCCTTGTGCACTGTTGGTGGGACTGCAAACTGGTGCAGCTCCTATGGAAAACAGTATGGAGATTTCTCAAAAACCTAAAAATAGATATACCATTACAACCCAGCAATTCTACTTCTGGGTATTTATTCACCCCCCTCCCCCGCAAAAAGAACCCTGAAAACACTAATTCGAAAAGAAATATGCACCCCTGTGTTCGTTGCAGCATTATTTACAATAGCCAAGATGTGGAAACAACCCAGGTGTCCATCGATAGATGAATGGATAAAGAGGATGTGGTATCTACACACGATGGAATATTATGCAGCAATAAAAGAAAATGAAATCTTGCCATTTGCGACAATATGGATGAATCTAGAGGGTATTATGCTAAGTAAAATATGTCAAGCGGAGAAAGACAAATACTGTACAAATACTGGTTTCACTTATATGTGGAATCTAAAAATAAAACAAGACAAACAAAACAAAACAGACTCATAGAAACAGAGACCAAAGGGATAGTTACCAGAAGGGAAGAGGTGGGGAAGATGGGTGAAAAGGGGAAGAGAAATATTGTTGGTAATACTGTGATGTTTGCATGGTGACAGATTACTGGAATTAGTGGGGTGATCATATTGTAAGATATAAAAATGTCAAATCATGAATTGTCCACCTGAAACTAGTATAACCAATACAAAATTGTATATAAACTATACTTACATACTTAAATTTAAAAAAAAGAGAAAAAAAGATTAAGCCAGGTTTCTTGCTGTTGGAAAAAGAAGTTACAAATGAAGAAAGGCAGAAAGCTACATCTAGAACCCTGTGATGTGGTATTGGAATTGGAGCTATGAGTATAAATGTATTTATGTTTCAATATGTAAAGATAGATATAGAACTGATGGTTGCCAGGGTGGTGGTGAGTAGGCAAGCAGGTGGAGAGGGTGAAGGAGTATAAGAGGTACAAACCTGCAATTATATAAAAAAAATAAATCATGAGATGTAATGTACGGTATAGGGAAAATAGTCAATATTATTATAATAACTTTATATGGTGACAGATGGTAACTAGATTTATTGTGATAATCACATTGTAAGGAATATAAATGTTGTATCACCATGTTGCACACCTGAAACTAAGATAATATATGTCGACTATAATTTTAAAAGATAGATTTAAAAATAAATATAGATATAAATGCATGTACGTATATGTGTATGCATGTGAGTGCACATACTATCTAAATACAGTTTCCCTTTTAACTGTCTGTTGAGAGAGACTGGGAACAGCAACAACCTAAGAGCAATGGCATGACCTATGACTACCAGAGAACCCCCAGATCTTGCTTTTAAATACCATTTTCTACACAAAAAACCCAGACTCCTTGGAGAAATGGCTGAGTCCAAGGATGAGGCAAGGAGAGTACAAGATGAGTTCAAAACATCTTGTTCCAGAAAGCAAGGAAGGGCTCAAAGAATGATGGGTGCATGTTAAAAAGGGAGCTTAAATTGGCTTCCAATGGCCAAATGGAGGAAAATTTAAGCATCGAAATAAATGATAGTAAGAGATTATAATCCATTGAATAAAATAGAAAACCAGGAATTTACGCATATGTCAATAAATAACAGAATAAACTGAAAGTTTGAAGGGATGGGTTATTTACATAATTTTAATACCTCACTACAAAATACTTATTGATTACATGAGTTGGGGAGAGGAGGAGACTAATATTATAGTAAGGAAACTTGGCAGACACCATCTTTATCATGCGATTGATGTGATTATCATTAGTAAAGGGACAGGTTGATAGGATGCAGTGAGAAGAATATAGTATCACTTTTGTGATATTTCTGCTAAAGATGTCTGAATTTAATGTTAAACCACATTAAGGAACATTCTATAAAATAACTGTCCTATAATTTACAAAAGTGTCAAAGTCATGGATGTTGAAGGAAGACTGAAAGAGACCAAAGAGACATGAAAATTAAGTGTAATATGTTATTCTACACTCCTTTTCGAAGGAATGTATTATTGGAACTATCGACAAAATTTGAATGGGTTCTGGGGGTCGAGTCAAGATAGCATAGAAGGTAAATGCTGTGCTTGCCTTCTTTTACAACCACACCAAAATTACACCCAAACTACAGAACAACCATCAGTGGGAATTGCCTGAGATCTGGCTGAACAGAAGTCCTACAGCTGAGGACATATATAAGCAGTCACCTCGAGACTGGTAGGAGGAGTGGAGATGTGGAATAGGCCACTCCCACAACTGTGTATGGAGTTTGAAAGTTAGGAGAGTTATCTTTTCTGCAGGGTTTCCCCACAGAGAAGTGAGGTGTCTTGTCTCCACATTGGTACCCATCCCAGAGTTCCAAGGCCAGGAAGAGAGGTTCATGCAACCTCAGGCTGTGAATTCCAGCAGAGATTGTGGCTAAGTGAGACCGAGGGCAGCTGAAGTTTCAAGCATTCCTCTTAAAGAGTCTTACTCGCTGACAAACTCACTTGCTCTGAGCTCCAGCACTGGGGCAACTGCTCAAGGAGTGCCGGAGGGGTGGTTTTCTCCCAGGTAGAAGTGCTGGCAGTATCAATTGTTCCCTTGTTGAGCCCTCCGCACTCCCAGCGTGCAGATGCAGGTGGCCACCATATCTGAGTCTCCATCAACCTGGTTAACACAAGTTGCTCTGCCCAGGTGATTTCCTGAAACCCCACCTCTCTCAACTTGTGGGCCCACCCAAGCTGCCTCCAGTGGTTTATTTCAGATAAATGGCCTACCTTGGCTCATGCTGTGGACTTTCCTAAAACTTCTCAGGGCTCACAAAACCCAAGGAAGCAGCATCTGGCCTTGGTGTGCCTATACCTCCTGCTGAGCAGCCCCAAGCCCAGTACTATTGGCAGCCTGCCTCAGTTCTTGACTTGGCCTCTCAAGGCACCTAGAAGTCCAGCATGGGTGGCAGCTGTCTACGATTGCTTGGTGACTCTTACCATGGCACCCAGAAAGTACCAGGCTATGGCTGAACTTGGCCTACAGTGAGGACCCTCCCAGGAGGCCCTTGGGCTGGCACACCCAGTGCCCTGCTTTGACCAGCACTGGAGCCAGAGCACCAACCAGGGCTGCATCTGAGGAGGACACACCTGAAGAGCAGACTGGGCAGGCACCAGAGCTCTGTTAAAGTGAATCCTGCTTTGTAGTGTTGGCCCCTCACTGGCCAATCTTTACAACCAATCAGCCCACTCCCATCAACCAAGGCTCAACTACAACAGGAGGGCGCACACAACTCACACAAGGGACACACTTGAGCACCTGGCTCAGGTGACCAGAAAAGACAGTGCCACTGGGCCCTATAGGATACCTACTACATAATTCCACTCTACTAAGACCAGGAGACTTAGGAGCCCTACCTAATACATAGGAACAAACACAGGGAAGCAGCCAAAATGGGGTGACAAAGAAACATGACCCACATGAAAGAACAAAACAAAGCCCCAGGAAAAAAAAAATAACTAAACAAAATGGAGACAAGCAATCTACCAGATGCAGAGTTCAAAACACTGGTTATAAGGATGCTCAGTGAACTTAGGGGAAGAGTAGATGAACTCAGTGAGAACTTTAGCAAAGGGAACATAAAAATAGAAAACATAGAAATGGAGATGGAAAACATAAAAGGGAACCAGTCAGAAATAAAGACTACAATATCTGAGATGAAGAGTACATTAGAGGGAATCAACAGATTGGATAAAGCAGAGGATTGATTGAATCAGTGACTTAGAGGATGGGGTAGCAGAGGACACCCAATCAGAACAACAACAAGAAAAGATAATCTCTCAAAATGAAGGTAGTTTAAGAGGCTTTTGGGACAAAAATCAAGCACAACAACATTTGTATCATATGGGTACCAGAAGGAGAATAGAAAGAGCAAAGCATTGTAAACCTATTTGAAGAAATAAGGTTGGAAAACTTCCCTAACCTGATGAAGGAAATAGACATACAATCCCAGGAAGATCAGACAGTTCTGAAGAAGACCTAAAGAAGACCACACCAAGACATATCATAATTAAAATTCCAAAGGCTAAAGATGAAGAGAGAATCTTAAAAACAGCAAGAGAAATGCAATTAATTACTTAGAAGGGAGCTCCCATAGACTGTCAGCTGATTTCTCAACAGAAACTTTGTAGGCCAGAAGGGATTGGCACAAAATACTCAAAGTGATGAAAAGCAAGGACCTACAACCAAGATTACTCTACCCAGCCAAGCTATCATTTAGAATTGAAGGAGAGATAAAGAGCTTCTCAGAAAAGATAAATACAATATTACAGGAAATGTTAGAGAGACTTCTTTAAGAAGAAAAAAATTTGTATAAAAAATCATGAATAATAAAATGGCAATTACTACATAGCTAGCAACAAGTACTTCAAATGAAAAAAGATTAAATTCTCCAATCAACAGATAAGGTGACTGAATAGGTAAGAAAACAAGACCCATACATAGGCTGCCTGCAAGAGACTCACTTCAGATCAAAAGACACATACAGACTGAAAGTAAAGGGATGGAAAAAGATATTTCGTGAAAATGAAAACAAAAAAAAAATCTGCAATACTTATACCAGACAAAATAAACTTTAAAACAAAGCCTATAACAAGAGACAAAAAAGGACCCAGTAATCTCACTTCCGGAGAAACCTCAAATACTACTTTAAAGGGACATGTGCATCCATATGTTCATTACAACATTATTTATGATAGCTAAGATATGGAGGTAACCTGGATGTTCATCAATGGATGAATGGATAAAGAAGTGGTGGTACATATATACAATGGAATATTACTCAGCCATAAAAATAAATAAATAGATAGATAGATAGATAGATAGATAATACATAAATACATAAAAGAATGAAATCCTTACATTTGCAACAACATGGATAGACCTAGAGGATATTGTGCTGAGGGGAGTAGTCACCATATATTTGATCTGCTTTACCTGCTTCATTCTCCCCCATTCTCCACCCCTCTGATAACCACCATTCTGTTTTCTGTATCCATGGTTTTATTTTGTTTGTTTATTTTGTTTGTTTGATAACCTTTTTCTTGAAAGCAGTAAACAAGTTAATATACTGTTAATATACAATTTGATCTTATATTTCTTTTCCAAAAAAATTATTCAATTGAAGACAGAATTATTTGTAGTCACTTAATTCATGATCATAATTTTTAACAACATTTTCTTTGGAAAGGATAAAAGTCAATACATAAAGTATAGGTAATGATCAAACATTTAAAGATATATTTTTTATTAGTTTGTTTTAATTTGTTTCATAAACAAGTTAGATACATTTATAATATAAACATTTTAAAACATTTATCATTTATGTTTGGTTTTATCCCAAAGTGCAGACAACTTTAGCACCAAAAAGAAACTCAAGAGAATTGACAGATGTTATTCTTTGTGAAATACTGTATTATGATTTTTAAAATGTTTTATTACTTGAGAATACTAACTGGAATGATGTCAAAACAAAATTTAAAAATATGACGAATTAATCAGTGAGGTTTATACTCTCAAAAGCCTTCTTTTCATCACCAGCTTCTTATAATTTTAGGAAATATTGTGCAATTCTTAATACTTTGGAGTCCCTTATCATAAATGTTAAACATTCAGCACAGTTTATATTGTAAATATGTGTTAACATTAAAAACATTTGAATCCATCAGTAGAAAGAAACTGGGAAAGTAAATATTTAATTACAGCTGAAATAATTCTAGTAATTGAATTTTAAGTGCTTGTAAGTAAATATTCATTAATATTTCTTGTCATTGAAGTATTTTTAGTATTAAGCTCTCCATGTTATAGTTAAATTGAACATGTTAAGTTTTAATAAAAAGGCGAAAGTCAGTTTTCTATGTTCATTTTCACATTACCACAAATTATTTACCTTATACTTACACTATATAGCACTCATCACAATTATAATTAAATGAATGTTTGCATAACTGTTATTTTTCTCCTCTGATAGATTATGTGTTCCATGGATATTATTTTTAATATCTGCTTGGCATAGCTGTCCAATTTTGAAGGTGTGGTTCCTTAATTGTTCTTACAATTAATTGCCCAGCCGTAGCCTTCAGAAGCCAGCCTTCAGTAATTCTCCCATCCTCATCTCCTTGGGGACAATCAATTTATATTTTCTTTGAGGTCTTGCCCTTCCTCTTCTTTTTTATCTTTTTGGGTTCTAGCCATATATTTATCTAGTAAACACCAAAAACATCTCCCTTTTTTTAGTAGCCTCTTTAAGAATATTAGACTTGGGTGCAACTCTTTGCCATTCTATACCTAGACCTTTAAAGTCACATTTTCTCCATCCTATCTGCTCAGCCTACCTCTTAAGGAATTCTACCTCTTCTCCCAACTTCATCAATTTATTGTTTTGAAAATAAGACTGAAGTATGTTTTTCAAACCATTCCACATCTCCTTGACTTCCTGAGTTAAACTGATTCTGCCAAGACAACGTTCAATGCACAGGCCTTTTGACTTGACTATTTAGCATTGCATTTGTAAAAATTTTATTGACTTATGTTTCTATACTTCAGCCCAAGAAGATGGAATACACTATAATAAAGCTGTCCATTCTTTTTTTTTTGTTTTGAGTCAAAATTAGCCACCTTTCTCTGACATATTCATAAATAAGTTCTCTAAAATCTAAAGCCAGGGTCAGAGGTTATTTAATTAACAAATCGGAGTGAATTAGGACCCTGTGATGGAGGACAACTAAAACTTGTGAACAAGCCCCATGCATCTGAGGTGTTGCTACCTCCACTTGTTGGTTTCTTTTTATGGCTCCGAATGTAGTTTAAAACAATATAATAAGGATATGGGGACAGCCCTTTTTCAATATCTATTCTAGAACTGAAACAAGTAATCAAAACTAGAAGTTCACATCTATTCCTAGAGAGCCAAAGGAACTCAGTTGTTTTGTAGTTTTCAGGCAATGTACTTTGTTCTGCTCACCTCCAGGATCTACAGAGGTTTAATCCTACCTCGGTTTCACCTAATATACTGGACCAAGTTACACATGTGTAGCTTGGGGACAGAGGCTGCAAGTGTTCTCCAAGCATAAATCCTACATTGACCAGGATTGGTACAGGTTGACCAAAGCTTAAAGCCTCATGCTTTGCCTGCCCAAGAAATAATCACTCCATATATATATTTCCTCCCTAAATACCACTCCTTATTCTTCCTCAAGATTCCTGGTTCAGTGTAGTAGGTGTTAGGACCTAATTGATTATGCCTGTCCTCTTTGATTGATGTTGACATTACAATTCTGTGTTCTTTTATGTGCCAGGTGGGGTGATAATCACAATTAAAACCCCTAATGTTTGATCTCAAAAAATGTACCTTCTCTCTGTGGAGAAAAAACATAAACTCTCGGTGTTTACTTAAAGACTTAATCTTAGTTAATGCCAATAGAACGTGGGAGAAGCTCATTAACTTAAAACTGCATCTTGCATCAGAGTGCAGGGCTGACTGTGAACTATGTGTTCAGCAGATGCTTGCTGAACAGCCCAAGTGCTTCTCCATAAGGAAAGGTAAATACCCCGGGGAACATTTGGAAATAATGGAAGACCTGTTTTGGTCACAGCGCCTGGGAAGCGGGGTAGAGTTACTACTGGCGTTTATTAGGTGATGGCCAGGGATACCAAATGTCTTAAAATAATGTGAGAGATTCCCCTCAGTGAAAAATTGTCCTGCTCAAAATGTCAATTATATTACTTCCTCTTGGCCTCCTCCACCTCTCAATCAATACATAAATGCTTTGAGACCCATGGGAATGAATACTCAAGAACTACTGTTGTTTTATCTTGGTGCAAAAGTAAAAATTTATATTTATTTTAAAACATAACAATGATGATTCCATGCCCTAGTTCACTCTGCCCTATGGTTGACTTGTAGGCCTGTACAAATCTGCATTGTCCCATCACAGGGCATTGAAGTCACCTGTGAAGTTGCATATCTCTTCGGAGATAGGTGCTCAACTCCCAGAGGACAGGCGCTGTCCATTGCGCAGCTGTGCACAGAATACGTGCTACATAAGCATGAGTCTAATAAACGAAATCAGGAGATTTTAACATGTAGCATAGACATATTTTGTAATGGAAACCTCAACATTAAACTTTTCTGTATTTTCCAACTAGAATATTCATGAAATATAGCCAAACATATGATGAATGTTGAGTTTGGATTTCATCCTTTTGATCCAGGTATTCACAAAGAAATTACTGCTACTTTTAATACATAAAACCCTTACTTGTGCTTTTTTTTTTTACAGCAGGATTCCTTTCAGCAGGTAGGTTCAGTAGGTTAACTGTTTTCAACATCTGTTTATGTTTTACTTTGCACTGAAATATCTGAAATGGATTGTTGTAGAGCATAAAATTTATTTTGTCTTGTATGCATTCTCTGATTATTTTCAGCTGTAGAAAGTCAATATTTTAGTTTCCTACTCACTTGGCCAATCTGTTTCAATTTTTAAAAGTCACAACATTTCCATTATTATTGGATCAGTGAGTCAATTAGGTCTCTATGATTTACACAAATTCAATAGGTTCCTAAGTGCTACATGAAAAATAGGTTTGGCTTCATTTGTCAATATGTTAGGCTCCCCTGGATTTTTCCATAGCGTCCTTAAAAAATGTAGTAACTTTTCATCAGGGTGTGAAATTTAAAACATTTTTATGAATAAATGTCAAATATTTAATTTCTTGAGGAATGAATAACCCAACCCTCCTTTTTTATTCCCTCAAATAACCTTCATTATTTCCAAAAAATATACTGAAAAAAAAAATGACCTTTAAGACTCTTTAATATATGCAGGAAGAGTTCTGATATCTGAATTAAAATGAATGTTTTATTACTTTAAGACTTGTGTCTGCCATAAAATGATAAGATTAACATGTTTGAGACTGGGGCAAAGTCATCAAGATAGAACTCTGAGTCCTTTTTATCTACCTGTCTAGATAAGGAGTTGCCTGCAGTTTCTTTCCAAGATCATCTTCTGTAACTATCAGAGAAATGACCTTCCCACTTTGTTCTGAAGGAAATGGGATTTACCTTAAAAGGTTCTCCTAGTGCCTCTGAAGACATCTCCTCATTTGAATAAAGATTATAACTTTCCTCCAGGGAGGCTGAATTGAGCAAACTCCATATTATATGTTGGAGAGAAGTCAGGACTCTTAGAGCTTTCTGAACTTGAAAGAATTATTATTTTATTATTATTATTATTATTTATTATTATTATTATTTACTTTCATTTTGCTTTATTCATTGCATTTTATTTTTAAAATATTTGTGCTTGAAGCAAGACACTTATTTTCTATCCCTTATTTGCAGGTATGAAATGTGGTTAGGACAAGGTGATGACTTTATAAGGTCACCTTGGTTTTCAGTGGTGAAGACAATATTGTACAAGTTGCCTCTGAAACATTTCAATCTTTTCTGTCATATCTCAGATTTCAGCTAAACAATGCTACCCTCAAAACAGAAACACTGAAGTGACATGGTGCCTGAGTATTGGGTTATTATTTAGTCTCCTCGACAGGAAAAATATTTTGTCAGTATTTAGCCTCCTTATTGAATATCCATTCACACATCCATTCTGGGATGTGTGAATATAAAAGTTGGGGGAGGACTATCTGTGCAGTTGTTATTATGTTAATTTTCAAAGGAAAAACTGTGGGCAGGTTTGGCTCACAGAACCATGTGTTCTGGTGTGAATTGAGTAATTTCATTTTTGAGAGAGTGCATTTGAACTTTGTGTGCTTCAATTAAATGCCAGAAAATGGGATGAAAAGACTTAGTGAAAACCAGATGCTTGTTCTTCATGCCCCTTGGGACATTAAAAACAAGCATCACACCAAAAGACATTTGGGTCTGACATTGTTCACTGATGGATGATTTTGGAGACATTTTGTTTATTGGTAGAGTGGGAGCTAATATTGTAGAAAATTGACAGTTGCCTGATTTGAGAATTATCTAAATCACTGATGTCTTATTCAATAAATCTACTTTTAATTTATGTAAGGGACTCTTTCACAATTTATTGAGAACAGAGAGGAAAATGTCTAGCACTTATTTAAGAGGAACTTCTTAAATAAAAGGTTAACAATTGGCTTGTTTTTTGCTCAGTAGACAGTGGAGGTAGGTTGGAGAAGCTCCATCTCTAACACTGGAAAAACAATTCAGACCACATTTTGGAGTGATGGTCATGCAGGACAATGTTCCAAGCTGAATATCTAAATGTGAGTGGAGTCTTAGTGTCTGCATCATTTCAGGACTGTGACAATATTAACATGTGACAGTGTAATATCCCCAACAGAGTTTAGAGAGAATTTCTGCGTCCCGTTCAGAACACACCAGTCAGAGCAACCTTGTCATCCTCATAGGCTGTTCTCTGTACTGCTGAAACAGCAAAGCGTGATTGCAATTTGCAGTTAATCACCTTCCTACCTAGAGAACCAAGGTGCAAAATTAGTCTCAATTCAACTCATAGTGTGTATTTTGGATGAATTTTAATTTTAACATTGTAAGAAATCTTTTGTTGTATGACAGATGATCATCAAATTCTGCCATAATTTTGCATACGGTTCCATCCTTTAAAATGTGCACTGTCATTTTGGTTTTAGAATATTTTGATATTTTGACTTGGTCATATCATAAACTTCAGAGCACTAAATAGAATTTTACTAAGTCCATCAGATTGATATATGAATTAGGACAACTTTTGAGTAGTACTATTTGTGCACCTAAAATTCACAAACTGTTGATTTATTGTCCTGTATTTTTTATATTTTTATTGAAATATAATAGACAATTAGTTGCTTGTATTTATATTATACAATTCAATGAGTTTTTCAATTATAGTAGGCATACAATAATATATTAATTTCAGTTGTACAGCATAATGATTAGAGATTTATATAACTCACAAAGTGATCACTCCACTAAATGTAGTATCCCTCTTCCCCTTACATATTTATTACAACATTGTTAACCATCTTCCCCATGCTACACTCTACATCTCCATGTCTGTTCTGTAACTATCCATTTGTACTTCTTAATACCTTTGCCCTTTTTCTCTATCCCCCCAATTCCCCTCCCATCTAGTAGCCCTCAAAATAGTCTCAGTATCTACGAGTTTGTTTTTGTTGTTGTTGTTTATTTTGTTCTTTAGATTCCACATGTACATGAAATCATGTGATATTTGTCTTTCTCTATCTGACTTCATTCAGTGCAATAAACTCTAGGTCCATCAAGGCAATATCTTTTTCCATCTCCTTCTTTTTAGTCTGTGTGAGTCTTTTAATCTGGAGTGAGTCTTTTGTAGGCGGCATATGTAGGAGTCTTGTTTTCCTATTCATTCAGCAATTCTTTCTTTTGGTTGGAGCACTTAATTCTTTTCCATTTGAGGTACTTGTTGATAAGAATGTAGTTATTACAATTCTTTATACCTATTTTTGATACGTGTTTTTTTCTTTTTAAAGTGGTCCTTCCAACATTTCCTGTAATACTGGCTTGGTGTTGGTGAATTCCTTTAGCTTATTTTTTCTGGGAAGCTCTTAATCTGTCCTTCGACTCTAAATGATAGCTTTGCTGGATAAAGTATTCTTGGTTGTAGAACCTGGGTTTTCATCACGGTGAATATTTTGTGCCAAGCCTTTCTGTTCTGCATAGTTTCTTTTGAGAAATCAGCTGCCAGTCTTATGGGTGCTCTCTCGTAGGTAACTAACTGCTTTTTTCTTGCTGCTTTTAAGATTCTCTCTTTGTATTTAATCTTTGGCATTTTAATTCTAATGTGTCTAGTGCGGGCCTCTTTGGGTTCATCTTTTTTGGATTTTTGAGCATCCTGAGGTTGTATGTCTATTTCCTTCACCAGGTTAGGGAAGTTCTCCATCATCATGTCTTCAAATAGATCTTCAATTTCTTGTTGTCCTTCAGGTACCCCTATTAAATCTTTTTTAGATTTAATTTTGTCCTATAGGCTCTTTAAATTATTATTATAGTCTTAGTTTCTTTTTTCTTGCCATTCTGATTGAGTGTCTTTGGCTTCCCCATCCTCTATATCGGTTTGATCCTCTTCTTTATGGACTCTGTTGATTCTCTCTAATATACTCTTCGTTTCAGACAATGTGTTCTTCATTTCTGAGTGGTTCCCTTTTATAATTTCCATTTATATTTTTATGTTTTTTTTTACCTCCTTGTTAAAGTTCTCACTGAGTTCATTTACACTTCCCCTAAGTTCATTGAGTATCTTTATAACCACTGTTTTTTAAAATTCATTAATTTTTATTCTTTAATTTGACCCCATATTTGACCTCTTTTACTGCATCTACCTCTCCCTCTTTCCCCTATCCTCTGATAAATAACCACTGTTTTGAACTCTGCATCTGTTAGATTGTTTGACTCCATTATTCCTGGTTCTCTGTTCCATTCTCTCATATAGTTTCTGCTTGTTTATCTTCTCATTTTGGCTGCCTTTCTGTGTCTGTTTCTATGTACAAAGCAAAGCTCCTAAGTCTTACTAGTGTGGCTTTGTGTAGTAGGTGTCCAATGGCATAGTCCAGAGTGGGGTTCAGCTTTAGGCCTAGTTTAGCCCCAGCCGGTGCCCCTCTGGGGGCTACTTGTTAAGATTCAGCAAGCAATCAAGAGATGCTGTGCTTATAATTGTCTCAAGAGACCAGGCCAGAAACTGAGGTCAGCTGTCTCTAGCATGAGTCTTGGAGTTGGCTCAGCAAGAAGCACTGGACTTGCAGAGGATACATCT
Source organism: Pteropus medius (assembly GCF_902729225.1). Classification (NCBI taxonomy): domain Eukaryota; kingdom Metazoa; phylum Chordata; class Mammalia; order Chiroptera; family Pteropodidae; genus Pteropus; species Pteropus medius. Next base: position 6,501,757 of record NW_024351730.1, on the reverse strand, counting down.
GGATGTGGCTTGGGTGAAGCTGTGAGTTGGGAGAGGTGGCGTTTCAGGGAATCCTTCTGGATGGAATGACCTCTGTTATTCAGTTTGATGACGTCTCAGCTATGTCTGTGCCTGCATCCGCACACTGGAACAGGAGAGTACTCAGCGGAGGAACAATGGATACCACCAGTACTTCTGCCCAGGAGAGAGCCTCACCTCTGGCCCTTGCTCTGACAAGTCAGTGTCCCACCATAAGTCCCTGGTAACCCCCTTCCCACCCCCACGCACTGAGCAGCCAACATCGTGCTGGTACTCAGAGAGAGCAGATCCATCACTGGGAAAGTCCGGTTGCAGACATGGCCCCTTTAAGTGGTGTCTGCAGCTGCTGTCTGCAGCTGTTGCAGCCTCTGTCCCACTCAGCAGCTTCGAACCGAGCAACCTTGCATGTTCGTCCCCTCTTACCTTCTACCACTGCAGGGTGATTTCTTATTTCTCTCCCTAGTTGTAGTGTTTCTGTTCATCTAGATCCCAGGCAACTCTGCTTGCTGTTTTCTCTGTGTTTTTGTCACAACTTTGATGTGGTTGCAAGAGAGATGAGCAAAGCCTTTATCATTTACACCATGTTTTCCTGGCCCTGGCCATTCTGTATTTTTAAGCATACGTATTTTTAATTCTATTTAAGAATGTAATCATTTTGATATTTTAGGAACTTCATAGTATAATGTCACATTATGATGGTAGAATTAATCTTCCCATTTCAAAATATTCTGTTAATCGGCAACAGTTTATATACTATTTCAAATTTGCCTGATTTTTGGTTGTAATGTAAACAAATCTTATTTGAAATAAAAACATCAACATATCTCCATGTCCAATGTTGTACCTTAAAAGTAGCAAACTGATGTTAATCACTTTGTAAACTATATCTATAGGTGAATATTATCACTTCCAGAGCTATTGTAGGTCAAGGGTGGCATATGTTTACCAAAACTTTGGAATGGTAAGGAAATAGTTTTTTTTATATTGTTGTTATTAGGCTTTTGATGTATTAAATATGAACTTGAACTTCCTTTCTATTTCAATCTTTACTATTAAAAATGATGTTTCTTACATTATGTACAGTGTACTAAGCAGAATGATATTCATATCTTTGAAAACTGATGGTCAGGCCCAATACCTGCATGCCAGTCTCAGGGGAAAATATTCTAAGCTATAGAAATTGTAGAAGATTCCACATTTTTCAGAATTCTGTGTCATTCTCTGGCAATATTTTATAAATTTAATTTTTGACAATATGCTTATTTCCTTAAAATTTTCCATTTCTCCCAAAGATAAAGAATGGAAAACTTCTGTAATTGAAGATTCCAGGTAATTTAGATTTCATTAGATAAGTAGATTAAGATTTTTAAGATAATTTTGAAATACATGATCTAGAGGAATTTGAAAATTCCACCACAGATGGGTCATTTCTAAAACATATCTCCAAAAGAGAGAGAGAGAGAGAGAGAGGAAGAAAGAAAGAAAAAGAAAGAAAGAAAGAAAGAGAAAGAAAGAAAGAAAAAGAAAGAAAGAAAAGAAAGAAAAAGAAAAGAAAAGAAAGAAAGAAAGAAAGAAAGAAAGAAAGAAAGAAAGAAAGAAAGAAAGAAAGGAAGAAGGATGGAGGGAAACGGAGGGGATAAAGGGAAAGAGGGGAAAATATGGTGACTATGTGAAGTTATAGATATGTTAATTAGCTAGATTATGGTCTTTATTTCAGAATATATACAATATATCAAAATATCAAGTTGTATACCTTAAATATAAACAATTTCTGTTTCTCAAAAAAAAAAAAATCTCTTATTATCCAACTGTTGAGGTGGTTGGTCATCTTCTATTATGCCATGTCTGACCTGGGAGGAGTTGCAGAAGTATGAAGACTCAGGAAAAAGTTTATTTCTTACCACCAAAAGAGCAGCTATACTGAAAAATGGATGATTTTGAAACTCTATATGTTGAGGGCTATGAGATCTGGTTCTTCATAGGTTTGAGGCATCTGGAGTCAGCTCTGCATGACTCACTGGGTGAAAGCTTAGTTTGTCTTTGTAGAAACAGAGCTGGCATGGATAGTGTGTTTCAGGGAGCTCCGAAAACTATAGTTTAAAATTAAGGCCAAATTAAAACAATTTCTTGACACCTATTGGGTTTCAGAAAAGGAAATTGAGTGACTATTGTTTTAGATTCTGCCTTTTTTGCTGATCACTTTGAATTATTTTTGTTAAACTACTCAAACAAAGCCTTAAATTCTTCAGATGTAAATGGGTATGGTAATAGCGGCCGCCTAGTAGAGCTGTTTTGATGATTAAGAGCATTTCTATATGGAACCCATTTAGAGGAGTGTCTGGTCCACAGGAAATGTTCAACAGGTTTCTTGCTATGTTGTTATTATTACTATTATTATAACTTAGTAATTATTCACATATGGAGAATATTCGATTCTTTGTGCTTCTAAGGCTCTTCTGATCACTGGAGTGCATTAGAAGAGTTTACTGATTCATTACTTTAATCTTTTTATGGAGTGCTCTTTGTAAGTACTGGGCCTATAATTTCAAGCAAAGCCCAGAATGGTCCCTGACCTCGGGAAGCCTACAGTGTAGCAAGAATAATCAACATAATCCAATAATCACACAAATACAAGTTGTAATTTAACTGAGATAAAGGGCAGAAAGTCTAGAACTAGTCATGGGTCATGAGTTGATTGATGCATGAAGAGCGAGTCCTGAGTGATTGGGTAGGTTGGGAGTTTGAGAGAAGCCCTTCCAAGCAGACAGTGCTTATAAGGAGCTGGAAAGAGCCAGGAGGCAGATGAATAGGGAAGTGGGGGCCATGAGTGGTGTGTGATGAGCCTGGTATAGGAAGGACAGACCTAGAAGTGTCGTCAGATCCTGCTAATCGAAATGCAGGACTAAGCCCACCAGCAGCAGTAATCCCTGGGAACTGGTAAGGAATGCAGAATCACAGGTCCCAGACCTCCTGGTTCAGACTCTCCCCACATGGGTCACATGCACATTGAAATTTGAGAAGCATTGTCTTCTATACCATGTTAGGAAAATTGGTCTTTGTTTCTCAAGTCATTGGAGGATTTTAAGCAGGAAGGTAACACATCCAAATGAGCATTTTTAAAAGATCACTTGGGGTACAGTGTTGAGATGGGAAGGGGAAAAGGGAGGATGTGGAGAAACAAGATAGGAGATTGCTAAAATAGGTAGAGAATGTGGAGACTGCAAGGTGACTTAATTCAGTGATTGCCTGCATTTTGACTAACTTTGCTTTTCATTGTTTGCTCTCTATTAATCCCTGTTTGAAAGCATTTTGGCTATCACACTATATTTAGTAATTTATAATTTAAGATTGCTAAGTTGTAATTTACTCATTTGTAAATTTTTTCTTCTGAATTTATCTGATCAAAGACATATAAAAGGAAACAAGTTTCTGATTAGCAGAAGATAATCCACTGTGGTCACACTGAATTGCTGTTAATTCCTGTTAAAAGTAAGCAACTTGACAGTTACATTACTTAGCATGAAAACTCTAGTTGTATGATGTTTAAAGAGACCGTTAATGGTTTTACTTACTTCCATCGAAAGTAGGTATATCACAACCCCAACATTTTGCAGGGGAGAAATTTTGCTGGGATTTAATTGTGAGTCATTTATTTACTTGAGATAATATATATTTATTCTGATCCTTCCGTATACTGCGCACTGGTTAGTTGCCTAAGGGATAAAAATAATGTTCTGGGGACATGGTATAAGTATTTGTTGAATGAATTAAAAATGGATCTTAGCATACTGAGATTACAGTTTAGTAATTTTAATACGTACATATATGACCAAGATCCAAAGTAGAAAGTAATAAACGCTCTAGTTAAGTTAGAATTGCTTCGGCTGCAAGTAATAGAATATTCAGGATGCTAGTTATTTAACAAGAAATTATTTATTTTTTTCTCATGTAAATGAAGTCTTAAAACGAATAGTTCTGGACTGATAGGGCAGCTTTATAAATCCATTGGGGATCCAGGTTCCCTCTTTCTTGATACTCAGCCATTGTCTGCACACAGATTTCATCTCTGGGTTTAAGATGATTGCTTGAGTTCCAGCTATTTCATCCATATTCCAGACATCAGGAAAGAGGAAGGATAACACCCCACTCTTGGAGAACACTTTCTGGAAGTCACATTTACCACTTCCAATTTCATCTCATGGTCAAGAACCGAGGACATGGCTTCACACAGCTGTAAAAGAGGCTGGGAAATTCTGTCTTTATTCTAAGTGGCCATTAAATTTTGGCCCAACCAAAATTGAGGTTTCTGTTTCTAAGATCAAAGGAAAAAAAGATGGTGGGAGTCAATTAATTAATCTGCGCCACATCCCAGCAATTTAGATGAGGCAGAGGGAGATTACTTCTGCCTGGGTAACTAGGAAGGCTTTCTGATTGAGGTCAGATATAAATTACTGATTTAAAGATTTGGGCTTATGCAGTTTGATGTGAGAGAAATAATTCGAATAGAACATGATTTTTAAACTATGTGCAGAGGTACCTCTAGACACTGCAGTGACTCAAAAATGCTTTGTTGATTATTTTTGAGGGAAATCCAGTAATACTTGGCATTTATTGGTTACCAAATGAAATACTAGCTTGAGGTAGTTCACAGTTTCAACATTAGATTGTGCTATATTCCTTTTGATGTCATCCTATCTTCATAAAGCTGGGTTGTTGGTGCTTACTTTGTAAAAAGTCATACCATGCAAAAGTCCATGTGGAACAGGCAATGAATGGTGGCAATTTCAAATGTGATTCCACAGTTTGAGGTGATATGCAGTACCCTCCAGATACACACATCCCATAGTAAGTAATTGTGGTCAAGAATGACATGAAAATATGGTTTAATTTTAATTTATGTGTAGTATTTTTTCAAATGGCTGTTAAGTTTTTAAAATATAAAAAATTTCCTGATAATGACAATGCCGTAAACCAAAAATGTCTGGGAATCTCTCATTTGGGGGTTTAATAGAGTCACAATGCTACTTCTTATGCTCTTAACATAGGTAGAGTTTAAAAAATATTGTCTGTAATAAAATCCATCACAATATACTTTTTGAAATGCAAACTTTCTGACTTTAGAGCTTGTAATAGGAAATATGAGTATGGAATTGTACTAATAGTCCTAGTAAAAACTCATGTTATTAATTTTAGTATATCTTCTCTAAAAGGGAAATGTTTTTACTTTTTTTACCAAATATGTTTTTTCCTCCAAGTATTTTTGGATGACTAAGGAATAGTCTTTATAAAGCATATATCATTAAAAAAGAAGCAGTTATTTACATTAATTATGTACAGATAAATTTTTGTTTAGGTGATTTAATACATTCATTTATTCAACAGGTATTTTTTGTAATTTTATTTTTAGATTAAAGTTGACATTCAGTATTATTTTATATTAGTTTCAGGTGTACCTACCTGGCACTAGACTAATGAATTATAATATTGACTATATTCTCTATGTTGTATTTCGCATCCCCATGACTATTTTGTAACTACCAATTTATACTTCTTAATCCCTTCACCTTTTTTACCCAGCCCCCCACCAACCCTGTTCCAATTTGACAATCACTAGTTTGTTCTCTGTCACTATGAGTCTGTTTTTGTTTTGTTTGTTCATTTATTTTCTTCTTTAGATTCCACATATAAGTTAAATCACATGGTATTTGTCTTTCTCTGTTTGACTTATTTCACTTAGCATAATACCCTCCATATCTATGTCATTGTAAAGGGTAATATTTTATTTTTTTTATGGCTAAGTAATTCCATTGTATGTGTGTAGCACATCTTCTTTATCCGATGTCTATTGATGGGCACTTAGATTGCTTCCATATCTTGGCTGTTGTAAATAGTGATACAGTGAATATAGGGGTGCATATATCTTTTTTAATTAGTGTTTTGGATTTCTTTGGGTAAATACCCAGAAGTGCAATTGCTAGGTCATAAGGTAGTTCTATTTTCTGTTGTGAGTGCACCAATTTGCAATCCCACCACCAGTGCACTAAGGTTCTCTTTCCTCTACATTCTCACCAACACTTGTTTTTTGATTTGTTGATGATAGCTATTCTGACAGGTGTGTGGTGATATCTAATTGTGGTTTTAATATGCATTTCATATGTCTATTGGCCATCTGTATGTCTGCTTTGGAGGAATGCCTATTCAGGTCCCCTGCCCATTTTTTAATTGTGTTGTTTGCTTTTCTGGTGTTGAGTTGTATGAGTTCTTTATAAAATTTGGATATTAACCCTTTATGGAATGTATCATAGACAAATATCTTCTCTCATTTAGTAGGCTATCTTTTTGTTTTATTGATGGTTTCCTTAGCTGTGCAAAAACATTTTAGTTTGATGTAGTTTTGTTTGGTTATTTTTTCTTTTATTTCTCTTGCCTGAGAAGATAACATCAGAAAAATATATTCCTAACAGCAATGTCAGAGAGTTTATTGCCTATGTTTTCTTCTAGGAGTTTTATGGTTTCAAAAACCACAAAAGATTTTTTTTTTTTGTATATGATGTAAGAAAGTGGTCCAGTTTCATTTTCTTTTTTTTTGCATGTAACTGTCTAGTTTTCCAACACCATTTATTGAAAAGACTGTCTTTACCCCCTCGTATATTCTTGCCACCTTTGTCATAGATTAAATGACCATATAGGTATGGATTTATTTCTGGGTTCTCTATTCTGTTTCATTGATTTATATGTCTGTTTTTGTGCCAGTACCATGATGTTTTGAATACTATAGCCTTGTAGTATAGTTTAATATCAGGTAGTGTGACACCTCCAACTTCGTTCTTCTTTCTCAAGATTGCCTTGGCTATTCGGGGTCTTTTATGGTTCCATATAAATTTTTGGATTATTCATTCTAGTTATGTAAAAAAACGCTTTGATATTTTGATAGGAATTGCATAAATCTATAGGTTGCTTTGGTTAGTTTGGCCATTTTAATGATGCTGATTCTTTCTACCCATGAAAACAGTGTATGCTTCCATTTATTTGTATCTTCTTCAATTTCTTTCTTCAATGACTTATCATTTTCTGAATACAGGTATTTTACCTCTTTGGTTAAAATATTCCTAGGTATTTTACTGTTTCTGATGCAATTGTAAATGGGACTTTTTTCTTAATTTCTCTTTCTGACATTTTATTATTGGTGTATAAAATGCGGCCAATTTCTGAAAATTAATTTTGTATCCTGCTGCTTTACTGAATTCGTTTATCACTTCTAACATTTTTTTTGGTAAATCTTTATGGTTCTCTCTATATACTATCATCTGCATATAATGACAATTTTACTTCTTCCTTTCCAATTTGGATGCCTTTTATTTCTTTTCCTAGTCTGATTGCTACAGCCAGAACTTCTAATACTATGTTGAATTAAAGTGGTGAAAGTGGGTATCAAGTGTCTTGTTCCTGATCTCAAGGAAAATCCTTTTAGCTTTTCCCTATTGAGTATGGTGTCAGCGGTGGGTTTGTCATATATGGCCTTTAGTATGTTGAGGTATGTTTCCTCTATTTACACTTAGCTGAGAGCTTTTTTCATAAATGAATGCTGGGTTTTGTCAAATGCTTTTTCTGTATCTATTGATATGATAATATGATTTTTATATTTCAATTTATTAATTTGGTGTATCACATTAATTGATTTGTGGATATTGAACTAACTCCGCATCCCAGGAGTAAATCTAATTTGATCATGGTGTATGATCTTTTTAATGTATTGCTGAATTCAGTTTGCTAATATTTTGTTGAGGATTTTTGCATCTTTAGTAATCAGGAATATTGGCCTATAATTTCCTTTTTTTGTAATGTCTTTGTCTGGTTTGTGGCCTTGTAAGATGAGCTTGGGAAGCTTCCCTCCTCTTGAATTTTTTGGAATAGTTTGAGAAGAATAGGTATTAATTCTTTTTTGAAAGTTTGGTAAAATTAACCTCTGAAGCCACCAGATCCAGGACTTCTGTTTTTTGGAGTTTTTTGACTTCTGATTTGATTTCATTGGTGGTAATCAATCGATTCAGATTTTCTGTTTCTTCTTAACTGAGTCTTGGGAGATTGTGTGTCTCCAGAAATGTATCCATTTCTTCCAGATTGTCCAATTCGTTGGCATATAATTGCTTGTAGTATTTTCTTATAATCCTTTATATTTCTGTATTATTAGTTCTTACTTCTTTTTCATTTCTGATTTTATTTATTTGGGTTCTCTTTTTTTCTTGATGAGTATGGTTAAAGGTTGACCAATTTTGTTTATCTTTTTAAAGGACCAGCTCTTGGTTTCATTGATCATTTGTAATTTTTTTTTTCAGATTCTATTTTGTTTATTTCTCCTCTGATCTATATTATTCCCTTTTTCCTGTTAACCTTGGGTCTTGTTTGCTGTTCTTCTTCTAGTTCTTTTAAGTGTAAGATTAGATTGTTTATTTAAGCTTTTTGTTGTTTCTTGACATAACCTGTATTGCTATGAATTCTTTCTTAGAATTCTTTCTCTGATTTTGGGTCATTGTGTTTTCATTTTCATTTGTCTCAAGGTATATTTTGATTTCCTCCTTGATCTCATCATTAAGGAAGATCTCATCCCAGTCATTGTTTAGTAGCATGTTATTTAGCCTACATGTGTTTGTATATTTTTTAATTTTTTTCTTGTAATTTATTTCTAGCTTTATACCATTTTGGTCAGAGAAGACACATAATATGATTTTAATCTTCTTAAATTTACTGAGACTTGTTTTGTGGCCTAACATGTGGTCTATCTCGGAAAATGTTCCATGTGCCCATGAAAAGAAGATATATTCTGCTGCTTTGGGGTGAAATATTCTAAAAATATTAATTAAATACATTTGGTCTAATGTGTCATTTAAGGCTGCTGTTTCCTTGTGGATTTTCTGTCTGGAAGGATTTGTCCAGTGTAGTTAATGGGGTGTTATAGTCTTCTACTATGAGCGTATTACTGTCAATCTCTCTTTTTATATCTGTCAATATTTGCTTTATATATTTAGATGCTTCCATGTTGGGTGCATAAATGTTTACTAGGGTTTTATCCTCTTATTGGATTAATCCCTTTATTATTATGTAATGTCCTTCATTGTTACTTATTATAGTCTTTGTTTTAAACTCTATTTTGCCTGATATAAGTTTTGCTATCCCAGGTTTTTTTTTTTATTACCATTTGCGTGAAGTACCTTTTTCCATACCTTTACTTTCCGTCTGTGTATGTGTCTTTTGATCTGATGTGGGTCTCTTGCAGACAGAATACGTATGGGTCTTATTTTCTCATCCGTTCAGTTATCCTATCTTTTGATTGGAGTATTTAATCCATTTATATTTAAAGTGATTATTGATAGGTACATAGTTATAGCCATTTTATTATTCATATCTATGTCTTTCTCCCTTCTTTTCTTCTTAAAGAAGTTCCTGTAACATTTCTTGTAACATTTGTTTGGTGGTGATGAATTCTTTTAGCTTTTTCCTGTCTGGGAAGCTTTTTATTTCACATTCAATTTTAAATGATAGCCTTGCTGGGTAGAGCAATCTTGGTTGTAGGTCCTTGCTTTTCATCACCTTGAATATTTCCTGTGAAGTACTTCTGGAATGCAAAGTTTCTGTTGAAAAATCAGCTGACAGTCTTATGGGAGTACACTTGTAAGTAACTAGATGGTTTTTTCTTGCTGTTTTTAGGATTCTCTTTGTCTTTAACCTTTGGCATTTTAATTATGATGTGTTTTGGTCTGAGCCTATTTGGATTCCTCTTGTTCAGGACTCTCTGCACTTTCTGAACTTGTATGTCTATTTCCTTTACCAGGTTAGGGAAGTTTTCAGTCATTATTTCTTTAATTAGGTTCTCAATGCTTTGCTCTCTTTTTTCTCCTTCTGGTACTCCTATGATGCGAATGCTGTTATATTTAATATTGTCCCAGAGGTCTCCTAAACTTTCCTCACTTATTTTGATTCTTTTTTCTTTCTGCTGTTCCGATTGAGTGTTTTTGGCTACCTTTTTTTTCCAAATCACAGATTTGATCCTCTGTTTTATTTAATCTACTTTTGATTAATACCAGTGCATTCTTCATTTCAGTTATTATATTCTTCATTTTTGACTGTTTTTTTTTTTAATGAGTTCTATGTCCTTTTTTATGATTACCATCTCTTTGTTGAAGTTCTCACTGAGATTGTCTATTCTTCCCCTAAGTTCATTGAGCATCCTTATAACTAGTGTTTTGAACTCTGGTAAGTTGCTTGTCTCTGTTTCATTTAATTCTTTTTCTGGAGTTGTCTCCTTTCATTTGGGACATATTTCTTTGTTTTCTCATGTTGATTGCCTCTTCCCATTTGTTTCTATGTATTATGCACTTTTGCTATGTCTCATGGTCTTGACCAGGTGGCCTTATGTAGTAGGTGTCCTGTGGGGCCCACTGGCACAGTGTCCCTGGTCACCTGAGCCAGGTGCCCAAGGAGTGTCTCTTATGTGGGTTGTGTTTGCTCTCCTGTTGTAGTTAAGCCTTGATTGCTGTCGGCATGTTGGTGGGCAGGACTGACTCTCAGGCTGACTGGCTGTGAGGATTGGCTACACACATACGGTATGAGCTACAGTGTGTGGGCTGACCCTGTGGAGTGGGATTTGCTTCAGTGGACTTGTATGCCTGTTGAGACCTCCCTTTGGGTGTGCTGCTTGTGGGGTTAATAAGGTGGTTCTTTGCTATAGTCTGATGCCAGTCTCTGAATGTGTTGGTTCTGGCGCCCCTTGAGAGGGGATCCTGTGTAGGCCATGTTCAGCTGCTGCCTGTGAGCTCCCAGGGCTACCTGGTTGAAGTTACAGAGTGATTTGTGGTTGATCACTATCTGTGCTGGACCTAGAGGCCCATGGGAGAGGCTACATGCTGAACTGAGGCTGACTGCCACCAGCACCAGGCCTGGGGAAGCTCAGCAAAGGATCTAGGACACTCCAAGTTCCGAGGCCACCTACTGGCTGCCTGTAAGGCTCAACAGCTGAAGGAGTCCTAGGTGGTATGTGAGTTGTGTGATGCTAGGTCCCAGAAGTCACCAGGGTAGCACTCCCCAAGTTAGTGCAGACCCATATTTGGTGCCAGCACTGAGCCTGTGGCCATTCACAAAAGTCCACATCACAGCAAGGCTAGTTGCTGCCCACCTGGGGCCCATAGACCCTGGAGATTTGTTCAAGATCACTGCAGCTTGGGCTAGGGCAGGTTGCCCACCACTTGAACTGTCCCCGGAAGTACTTGAGACAAAGCCTGCTGGTCACTGCCAAAACAGTCTCCTGCAGAGAGGGCTGTCCAGCCAGGAACATGCCTCCAACAATTCACGAGTTGCGTGGGGCGGGATCCTAGGGAGTCACTGAGATGGAACGAGTGGACCTCACCAGGCCAGCGCAGATTCAGAATTGGCTGTGTAGGCGAAGGGCTCAACACAGCAAAATGACACTCATCTGCAGGCTGCACTGGAGGAGGGCTCAACGCAGGGACAATTGTGGCTCTCCCTCCAGCACCTGCCCCAAAGCCATACAACTCAGCTCTTCCCTGTGTGTCTCTGACACCTCCCAAACTACGATCTGTTTGCCAGAACCCAAGGTGAGTGCCTGTGAGTGAGTGAGTCTGTGCATGGGGCCCTTAGGTGATATCTGTGTTTCCAGCAGCTTTCCATCTCACCTGGATGGTCTGAATCCTCAATGATTTTTACAGCCAGATTTTGTGGGGACTCCTTTTCCCAGAACTGGAAATCTTGGCTGGAGAGTCTTGGTGTGGGGCCGGGATCCCTTGTTCCTTTAGGGGGACTTCTGTGGCTGAGATAACACTCCCAATGCTCAACAGCCTCATGCAGGTGTGGGGCCAACCTGTTTCATTTCTCCGACCCTCCTACAAGTCTCGATTTGGCCTCTTTTTTATATCCTAAATTATAGGAGTTAACTTCAGCTAGTCTTCAGATGGTTCTCCAGGTTGTTTGTTCTATAATTTAGTTATAATTTTAATGTGATCATGGGAGGAGGCTAACACATTTACCTATCCCTCCATCTTGACCAGAACTCTATTCAACAGGTATTAATCTATTCTTGACTATATTCAGATGCTGTCCTAGATGCTGGGCAAAAACTGATGAGAAAAGGGTGACATTTGCATATATATATATATATATATATATATATATATAGAGAGAGAGAGAGAGAGAGAGAGAGAGAGAGAGAGAGATACAACTGAGTTGGTAGTAGTTATGCTATAATTATGTTTTTATAGAAGCAGGAATAAGTTTGTACTTTCTAGCTCTATAATCTTATAAATATTTGTTGGTTCTTATAGTTTATAATATCCCTGAAATTTGTGCTTTCCTTTTTTCTAATGTAACACATATGGTTTTGATATTTTCCCCCTATTTTGAAGATTATTTTTATCTTTGAACTTTTGTAACCATGTATTACAATGACAATTAGGCGGTTCTGTCTGCTCATAACCACTTATAAAGTTATATCATGTTTCACTATGGCCTTAATGAAAAGATTAAGATCTGATTTTCTTAAAAGAATTTATATTTTAATTTAGTTATCACATTAAATTTATAGATTTTAAATACCCATATATGCAGAGATATACACTGATACTCTATGTCAGGGGTTAGTAAACTTTTTCTGTAAAGGGCTGGATAGTAAATATTTTAGTCCCTGTGAGCCATATGGCTCTGTTGCAGCTACTTAGTGCTGTTGTTGTAGCAAGAATGCAGCTATAATAATATATAAATGAGTGAACATGGGTCTCTGCCAATAAAACTTTATGTACTAAAACAGGCAGTAGGTTGGGTTTGGCCCAGGGGCTGTAGTTTGCTGACCCTGCTCTATATTTAATGTGTAAAATTTATCATGTGGGAAGGTCCAATGATTAAAAATTAGTTCTTATATAACCCATCAAAAAGGTTTAAGAGCAAGTGTGTTCAGTTCTCATCCACTTATTCCCACTCTGAATGAGGGGATTTGTGAGAGGGGGTAAGTCTGTTGTTCCTAAGAAGGCACTTGGTTCCTTTTGGGCTGAACTTTTGCTTTGTTTTAGCCTGGTCGTTTGTAGCTATTTCCATGGCTAAGATATCTCTGGGTGAAGCTACCTAGAGAGGCACCCAATATCCCTAGTCAGATATTTCTGGTTCATTGGCTCTTGGGTAAGTCCTGACCTTGAGAGTGAATCTTCCATCTGAGGAGCTGATGAGCAGAGATCTCTTTATTCTCAAGCAGTTTCTGCCATTGCTGCTGTGGAAGTTTCCCTAAGAATGTACCATGTGTTGATAGTCAAATGCTGCAGGAAGGTAGAACAGGATAAAGACTAATATATCTAAAATATCAACTATGGGCAACTTGACCCTTGAAATCTTAATAAAAGAAAGTCAAAAGCCCACACATCTTTGTGAAAGTCAAAGCCTTCCCCAAATCTCTGCTAATCTATTGGGCACATGGTTCTTATGATCAGCTCTGGTTCCGGGCTCTGAATCTCCTGAATTAGTTCAGTTTGGGGATAATTTTTCATATTGCCTTTTCTCATCATCCAGTGATACACACAGCCTCTTTCTCACTCTGGCTGTAGCGTAGAGAACAAATTAGGGAGTGCAAGAAAGATTATAGGTAAACCATACAGGAGGAGGCATTTGCAGTTTTCCAGGTGAGATATGATGGTAGTGTTTACTAAGAGGCTGGAGATGTTTGCTTTGCACAGTGATATATTTCAAGTGCCCAAACAGTGCCCGACTCATGATAAATGCTCAATTACTTTTCCCTGAGTTAGAGAACCCTGGAAGAATACCAGATATGGGGGTGAAGGTGATTTCTTTGGTTTCAGACCTGTTGGTTTTTAGGTATTTTTGCAATATCCACTGAGGAGATGTCAAATGGCCAGTTGGATACAAAGGTCTAGAGCTCAGAGAAAAGGTTACTATTTAAAGATTTAATTCATACATTTAGGGCTGGCGATTGATGCCATTTGTGTGGGTGACATTGGCTGGAGAGAGTGAATGTGAGAAGAAATGACCAGAGAAGTAGGAGAACGAGAAATCAGAGGAAGAAAGTGCTTAAAAAAGATGGGAGTGTCTAACCAAGAATTTGATCTCTCAAACAATACTGAGATGTCATTACAATGATGACTGAAAATGCCATTTGGATGTAGCAACATGGAGGTCGTTGGTAACCCTAGCAAAAGCTGTTTTGGTGCAGTGACAGAAACAGGTGCCAAATGGTAGTGGCCTCAAGAGTAAATTATAAGTGAGGAAATTTGGACAATAAATATTAAAAACTCAGAGCATTTTGAATGTGAAAAATGAAGAGAGCTAGGACAGTGGCTGAAGTGGGATATAGGCTTCAGGATGGATAAAAAGATAACTGAGAGAGAACTAAGCATGGTAAAAAGCTGATGGCAGTGATACAGGAGTAAGGGAGATGCTGCTAAGCACCAGGCATTGAAAATGTACGATGTAACTTGAAAGGGAGTTTGGAACTCAGGAGAGATTCAGAAGATAATTAAACAGAGGTTGTCATTCAACCTCTGTCATTCAAGAAACTGTCAGAGGAGAACATGCAAGGAGAGTCAGAAGTCCAAGACAGAACCATGAGAAATATCTTCGTTAAGGGGATCAGAAGAGTTGCTCATAGTGAGTGACTCAAATCACTTTAAATTCCATCTTAGACTCCTGTTGAAAAAGTCACTGCCCCAAACTAGCTATTTGCAATAAATAAAATTCCAGATATCATTTCTGGCAAGAAATTGAACTAAGTAAAATTTAAAGTATTTGAAAACGAGAGCTGTATCAGAACCATCACTGTTGCACCTCATCATCCTCCTATAAATGCATAGGCTGCGAGTGCTGTGTGGACAGCAGAGAATGTCCTGAGAGATTGTCATTGTTCAATTGGCCAATAACACAGGCTCTTTTTCATTGTTCAACTTGTCACTAAATACATGGTCAGTAATATTCAACCTTGCTGAATTATTAATGGCTGAGAAGTTATTTTATCCAGATTCATGCAGATTTGGGTTAGGACTAATGAGACAAACAACAATGGAGTCTGGATAACATCTTGTCTACACCTACTCACCAATATCTTATCACTGTACTAGACAATCTTTTCTTATACCTCTGGGCCAAGGTGAGTTCTTGCCATGGTAATTTATAGCATTTTCGGAATAATAGCAAACTGACAAATAGGTTTTAAAAAATCAAGATGGAATATCATGAAAAGTTTATGTATTCCTGAAAGACATTTCAGAAATAGATGATTTGCTCTGTCTTGAATGTGGTTGTACCATTTTGTGTTCATTTATTAACACGATTTGGCTTTAAATAGATAGCTATACTCTACAATTTCACACTATGTATTGAGCTACTTTGTAATACTAAAACCATGTTTTATATTCTTCTTTTTTTAGGTCTTAGTATCTGATGAAGATAACCTAAATGATGGCTGCTCTCAGAAGCTGACGACTACTAATATTCTTCGTTTCCTATTGCTGGTCCTGATTCCATGTATCTGTGCTCTCATTGTCCTGCTGGTGATCTTGCTTTCCTTTGTTGGTGAGTGTTGTCATTATTAAAGAAAAATAAAATCAATATTAAAATTAGCATGATTTATAAGAGTGATTTCTACTTAGTACTTATTTAACCTAAAATATCAACTCAATAAGTGGGTTATCTGTTGACTGTCTTATGCAATCTGCAGTTTCAGTCACTATAATCACACTACTAGTTTTATATTAATTAATGTTAATTAATTTATACTAATTAATTCAAAACATTTAAAGAGTGATTACTAGGTAGCAGGAACTTTGAAAGACCCTGAGAACTCAAAGATGGTTAAATTAGTCCTTTTTCAAGAAGTCACAGTTGTGAGGAAGAAATGATTATCATACAAGGCAACACATGTTGATGATAGAGATATATACAAGGTGCTTTGGAGGTAGTCAAAGAAGCCTTCATGGGGCATTAACATTTTAACCTTGGAATAAAATTAATAGAAATTTAGGTTAGAAGGCAGTAGTACAAGAGTCATATTTGGTTGAGAATATCTCAAGTGCAAAAGTATAATCTTATGAAAGATGGAGATGGACTTGGGAAACTGAGTGAAATTTTGACACTGGTAGGGAATGCAGCTGCATTGATAGATAAAGTGCAAATGACACAGAATCTTGTATGCCGTCTTAAGGAGTTTGGGCATTAGCACCCAGGTATTAGTTTTCAAACTCAATTACATAGAACCAGGATTTTGAGGGGGAGTCTCAAAGATTATATAATTGTTTGCTTTGACTTTATATTTAAAAAAAATAGATATTAAATGCACACTGAAACTAAATTACATACTAATTTTTAAACAAGAAGAGACTGGAAACCAAGTAATTTGTACTGGATTCATTTGTTTGTATTTGGGTCTTGTTATCTGACTTTAAATGAGCAATATCCTAAGTTTAAAAGGTGAGCTGTTGGAGAAAAACAAACAAAATATTGCCTTTGATAGCTACCTACTGCTATGAATTAGATTTTTTTTTTGAATGTGTACAATCAAGTAGAGAAATAAATAGCAAGATGATGCAGATCTAATTGCATTACCAAAGATTTTGAATTTCTGAATTTCACCAACACTACCTATTAGTTTCTTATTAATTGGTTCATAATAAGTTAAACATTTAGAATGTATAAAGCAAATCTCAATAAACCAGCTTATGTATATTTTATAGATATTAGGATTTTAAAAAATTACTTAATTTATTTTATTTAGTTTCAAGTATATAGTATATTGGTTAGATATCTATATAGTTCATAAAATGATCCTCCCAATTGCTCCCTCCCTCTCGTGACCCTCCACCTAGCCAACATATTAATGCTAACTGCATTCTCTATGCTGTGCTCCCCATCCCTGTGACCATCCATCAGTTACTAATTTATCCTTCTTTAGCCCTTCACCCCATTCTCCTGGTCCCTCAAACCTCCCTCCCCTCTGCCCAACACCAAATTGTCCACTATATTTGTGAGTCTGTTTTTGATTAGTTTGTTCTTTTTATTCCTTAGATTCCGCATATAAGTGAAATCATATAGTGTTTATCTTTCTCTGTCTGACTTAAATACCTTCTAGGTCCATCAAAGCAATATTTTTTCCATCTCCTTCCTTTTCATATGTAACGATCTTGTTTTCTTATCCTTTCAGCCACTCTATCTTTTGGTTGGAGCTCTTAATTCTTTTCCATTTAAGGTATTTATTCATAGCAATGTAGTTGTTACCATTCTTTATTCCTGCTTTTGATACATGCTTTTTCTTCTTAAAGAAGTCCCCCCAACATTTCCTGTAATACTGGCTTGGTGGAGATAAATTCCTTTACCTTATTTTTGTCTGGGAAGCTCTTTATGTATCCTTCAACTCTAAAAGATAGCTTTGCTGGATAAAGTATCCTTGAAGTATCCTTGATTATAGATCCTGGGTCTTCATCCTGTCGAATATTTTTTGCCAAGCCCTTCTGTCTTGCATAAGTTTCTTTTGAGAAATCAGCTGCCAGTATTATGGGTGTTCCCTTATAAGTAATTATCTGTTTTTCTCTTGCTGCTTTTAATATTCTCTCTTTGTATTTAAACTTTGGCATTTTAATTATGATGTGTCTTGATGTGGGCCTCTTTGGATCTCTGGTTTTTGGAATTCTCTGAGCTTCCTGGGGTTTTATGTCTATTTTCTTCACCAGGTTAGGGAAGTTTTCCATCATTATTTCTTCAAACAGCTGTTGAACATGTTGATTTTCTTCAGTTACGCCAATCAGAAAGATATTGGAGCCTTAATAGTGTCCCATATTTTCCTTAAATTAAAGTCTTGGCATCTTTTGCCGTTCTGATTGCATGTTCTTGGTTTTCCCATCCTCTAGATAGGGCATTTGATCCTTTTCTTTATTCACTTTGTTTATTCCGTTGTTTATTCCATTTAATATACTTCTCATCTCAGATAATGTGTTCTTCATTTCAGACTGATTCCCTTTTATAATTTCCCTTTCCATTTTTATGTTTTTTATCTTTGTTGAAGTTCTTACTGAATTTATCTCCACTTCCCAAAAGTTCATTGAGCATCTTTATAACCAGTGTTTTGAACTCTGCATCTGTTAGATTACTTGACTCCCTTATATCTGGATCTCTGTTCTGTTCTCTCATATTGTTTCTTCTTCTTTGTCTTCCAATTTTGGCTGCCTTTCTGTGTCTATTTCTGTGTGCTAAACAAAGCTCTTAAGTCTCCTGGTCTTATTAGTGTGGATTTGTGAAGTAGGTGTCCAGTGGCACAGTCCTGAGAGGGATTCAGCTGCAGGCCAAATTTAGCCCAAGCTTCAGCACCTCCGGGGCCACCTGTTAAGATTCAGCAAGCAATCCACAGATGCTGTGCTTACAGTTGCCTCAAAGGCCACACCAGAAATCGAGGCCAGCTGCCTCCAGTGTGAGCCTAGGTGCTGCTCAGCAAGAAGCACCTGACTCGCTGAGGACATACCTGGATGTGGCTTGGGTGGAGCCACAAGTTGGGGGTTTCAGGGAATCCTCTGGGCAGAGAGACCTCTGTTATCCAATTTGATGACATCAGGGCTATGGTGGTGCTGTGTCTTCGCACTGGGTAGGGAAAGGGCTCAACAGGGAACAATGGATACCGCCAGCACTTCTGTACAGAGCAAATCTCACTTTTGCCCTCACTCCAACAATGTCTCCCTGTAAGTCCCTGGTGCTTCCTGTGCGCAGCCACATCGGCACTGGTGCTCAAAGTGAGCAGGTCCATCACCACAAAAATCCACTTGTGGACATGGCCCCTTTAAGAGGAGTCTGAAGCTGCTGCAGCCTCTGTCTTACTCAGCCGCTCGGGACTAGGCAGCCCTGCTCCATCCTACCTTCTGCCGTTGTAGGGTGATTTCTTGGATTTCTCTATAGTTGTATGGCTTGTATATCTAGATCCCCGGCGTTTTTCCTTGCTGCTGCTCCTTATTACTGTCATAACTTTGATTTGGTTGCCGGAGGGATGAACAGAGCCTCTATCATCTATGCCATTTTTTTTTCTATCAGATATTAGGATCTTATAATTATTTGAAAATAATACTTATTTGCTATAAAAATGCTTGAAAACCACTACTATGGGTGATGGTTTACTATTGGTTGATCTTCTTAAGTGGGGAGAAATTTGATCATGTTTACATTTGCAAAAGCCAACAGACCTGATTACACTACAGAGCACTGGAGGCAGAAAGAAATGAAGGCAGGGAGATCAATTTGGGGCTCTGACTATAGTCTAAGATGATAAAGGTTAGAATTAAGGCATTTGGTGCATTAATCTCAACAGAAATCAAAACTGATTGGATTTTGGTATGAGGGAGAGAAGTAGAAGTCAAGGTTGACTCCTAGGTTTCTGGCTTGGGCAACCAATTTGATTTTTATTAATGTAGCAAGTACAGGTGGAGGAGTAGGATACTCCTCCTACTGGAGGGAAGGTTGGAAATTTAGTTTGAACATTTTAAGTTAGAGATACTTGTGGGACAACCAAATACAGTGGGATCATAATTTAAGTCCATTAACTTGAGCAAATTCAACAGTGCAGGACATGGAGGAATATAAGAACTTCAACATGTCACCTTCCTAAGAGAATTTCAAGGGAAATTGTGACTATGTATGTTTTTTGGCTTATGTGCTGACTTTAGAACTTCCACTCCACTGTTACTGGTCTGAAGATAGAGGTATCCAGAAGGGAAGCTGAGAAGGCGTCCTAACTGCAGTTGTAAAGATGGAGGACCCAGTGATAGTTGAACCTGCAGGAGCAGATGAACGGTGAAGAGAAAGTGTACCAATGAAAAGCAAAGCCCTGGAGGGTGCTAGTATTTAGGGGGAAGATAAAGAAATGAGAAGGAATAAGAGAGACGAGAAGAATGGTCAGAGAGGAAGGAAAGGAACCTGGAAATGCTGGGTTTCACAGAAGCCAAAGGAGGAGAGAAGCATTAGAGGTCAGAGGGTGAAAGTAAAAGGATGGCAGGAAAACATGCCTCAGCCCAGGAGACTGCGGGTTTTCTGTTGCAGGTGTAGTTGTCCTGCCCTGTGTGCTCTGTGTGCCCTGTGTGCCCTGTGTGCCCTGTGTGGCCTGCTGTGGCCTGCTCTCAGGCTAAAGGCAGGAAAAAATCCTGAAACTCATCTCAGTCCCTCTCTCCTTCCAAGACTCAGCTCCCCTCCAGGGTTTGCCTGCTTTTGTTTCTTCGCCAGTACCCTCCTGTAGTTATGTTTTGTATTTCGTTTAGAGTTTATACTTGCTATGCCTGGGAAGGTCTGTCTGGTAGAAGCTCTCTCAGTCATACCATTGTCATTTTAAAAGTTTAATTGTCATGATCCTGTGTTTAGTGGCTCACAGACATTGGAGACTATTTTCTTTCATTCTCGGAGTTGAATATAAGCTCAGTGCTTCGAGGCATCTGACCAGAGAAGGGGTGTTATTAAAGCAGTGCTTTAAGTTTGCAATTTTTATTTAATTATTTATTAAATGTTTTAGCTTTTGTTTTTTTACAGCTTTATTGAAATGTAATTTACATACCATTCAATAGCTTTTAGTGTATTCACAGATAAGTACAACTATCCGCACAGTCAATTTTGGAACATTTTAATTATCTCAGAAATGAACTCTATATCCTTTAGCTATTGCTCCCCCTCTTTCCATTTCCCCCCACTCCTTGGCCCTAAGCAGCCACTAATCTACTTGCTGTCTCTATAGATTTCCCTATTCTGGGCATTTCACATGACCATATGTGGTTTTTGTGACTGGCTTCTTTCTCTTGGCATAATATTTTCAAGTCTTGTCCATGCTGTAGTACGTATCAGTAACTCATTAGTTTTTATGGACAAATAATACTCCATTGTGTGGATATACCACATTTTGTTTATCCATTTATCAATTGATAGACATTTGAGTTATTTCTATCTTTTAGCTATTTTGAATAATGTTGCTATGAACATTCATGGACATATGTTTTGTGTGTGGACTTGTGTTTACATTTCTCTTGAGTTTATATCTAGGAGTGGAATTTTTTTTCACTTACGTGTGGGATTAGATGGTGTACCAATCTGTAACCTTTTCTAAGTGCTATTTTGGCACTTAGGTAACGTTTAGAAAGTGGAGGTTTTCCAGACATCTTCTTCAAAAGTATTCATTTCATAGTTCTGCACCAGATGATTTGATATTGATATATTGAAATAATAGCTGCGCAAATAAACATTTCCTATTTTATAACTGATTCGTTTGTTGTAATGAGCAATAAGATCATTTTATATCTTTGTTCAAGAAACCTCATTAAATTCTGCTTACTTTTAAAAATGTTCTGTTTGGCTTGAATTTATAACTCTCTGCTCTTTCAAAGTTTCATAGTTATTTCTGAGTCCATAAGGGTTGCTAAGGGATGCTGGAATGCCAATTATATATAAATAACAGTCACTGTAGCTTCAGAAGTCAGAGATAATAGTGAGAGAATTATTGATTAGGAAAAGATAATAAAAGCCCTAGGCTAACAAACACAGATGCACTATGTGTCTCTAATTTTGTCTGTTTGGTCTTCTGTCATACATAAAGTCAAGATGCCAAAAGACTCCTGAAGATTAGAGTTGGTCTTTATGAATAATTATTTCAACAGCTATGGAAGAGAGCAGTAGCAAATTGTTTCTCACTTCAACCCCTTAAACTGAAGCTGGAGCTACAAAGGTTTAATTTAGTTTTACGTTTCTAAATTCAGTAGCCAGTCTAAGCTGTCCATTTGATTCCAAAGATTTGGACTCTAAGGATTCAAGTTTTTGAAAAAAATTGAAAGGAAAATTGAAGAGTGAGAAAGGTTTTCATTTCTTTAGTTGTAATCTAATACCAAAGGACCATTTGACATAGAAAAAGAACTTATAATTTGACACTAGGAGATCTGGGTTTAGGGTCTTATTCTTCTATTTTACTAGATGTGTGACTTTGGAAACACACTACCTTTTCTGTGAGACAAGGAATATAATTCTTATTCTTTTCACAGAACTGTTATGGAAGGCAAATAAAATATTTGTCAAAGTTCATTATGAAGGTAAAGAATTAGTTTTTGCTAATGAACATCATTATTAAATCGGATAACTCTTTTAATATATAGTTTTATTACACTTAAAATTAACTAAAAATGTGTTTATCTCATTTAAACTCTATCCATAAGAGATAAAATCTTTTTATTAAGACCTGTTGTCATAATAATCCTATAATCCACAACCCATAACCTCATAAACCAAGCCATTGCCACCATATATTTTAATTGCCAATAAAGTCACTGAAAGGAATAAAGTTACCTGTCTACTTGACTTGCAATGTGATGGCAAGTTTTACATGACTTTCATGCTTAGGCTTGAGAGTTACTTTCAGAAACGAATTCATTTCTTATAAGAACTAAACCAGCAGCAGGTTGTACTGCCATCACATGACTAGAAGAGTTAGCCTATGCTGTGGAGTACTTATCAGAGATTGAACCTTAAATTTACATATAATATAAAAAGTAAAATTATTTCGATATGTTGAGAAGCATTTAACAGAACTCTGATTGCAGATATAAATTGGTACTATTCATTCCTTTAACAAACATTTGTTGAGTTCCTGTTATGTGCAAGGGAGTGTGCTGTAGGCATTGGGCACAGCTTGAATAAAGCCTACCTTCATGGACTCCGCATTCAGTAAGGGAGGAAGGCATTAAACAAATGATTGTATAAACAATTAATGACAACAGAAATAACTCCTATGTGGGAAGAGACAGTTGCTATGAGAGCTTATGACAGGGGACTGAACCCAGTCTGAGGTGAAGGAAGCCTTTCCTGAGGTCGTGGCACTTTAAATATGAACTCCATGATGAAAATGTTGGAGCGAGGGAGTGACATGATTGAACTATTGGGGCTTTTAAAGGGTGCCTTCGGCAGCTGTGTGGAGAAAGGGTTAAAGTGGGTAGAGTATGGTGCAAGGAGAAAAAAGAGTCCTGCAAATGTGGTGCTTTGAGATACAGTCTGCACTGATTTTTGCAAACTATTGTTCATCTCAATTTATTTAATTTCACCAGAATTACGGTCCAAAAATTCTCATTGGAGTGTTCCTAACTTTTTCTTTCCCAGGCTGTTGAAGATTTGGTTTCAAAGGCTCTTCCAGTCATCCACATTGAAAATAAATTTTCTTTGTTTTAGCCATAAGCTTGTGAAGAATGGCCTAAGGTTACTTTCCTAGTTTTCTTATTACTATGGAAAGTCTATGTGTGGTCTGTTAATTTTATATTTTTTTGTCATGCAATGAAGAAAAAATTATAGTGCTAGAGACTATAGGAAATGTAGTAAACAGAAATAGTCCTCGACAAAAGTAACTTTCCGCTTCAAAAATACTAGATGGGCTGGAGATCATTGAACTTACAGTTTTTCTCTTAGCAAATTTCTTAGCAGCTTATGGTTTTCACAAGAATTTGGAATTATAAGAATTTACAATTTTGTATTTTGAATATCACTTACTACTTTGTATTTCGAATATCACTTTAAAATGGAAAACTTCCTAGATAGTTATTTCCTTACATCAGAAATTAAGATTCTCTATGATCTTTATGACCTGACTGCACATTTCTTGCTTAAATCTTCAAATGCCTTTAATAACTCTAGCCCTTCTGGTGGAGATTCAGCAACACAGACTTTTCAAACTTGAGAACATTTTTTTTTTAAAACTTGGGCCTAAGGTTATACATAAAGTCTAAAGCTTTTTGAAATAATAGCCTATAAAGTCTTGTACTGAAAGTGTGGTCTGTGGACTAGCTGTGAAATGCAGAATCCAGAATCTGGGTGGGGCGGGGGGAGGACGGGGGAGGTTCGGGCACTTCACACCTGCTTAATTCGCATTCTAACTCGTTCCTCAGGTGATTTCCATGCTTTCATGCAGTCTGAACCCACTGCAATCTGATCTTTCTCTCTTTCTCTTTTTTTTGTACTACTAAATCTGTTTTTACCAAGGCCCCCAATGTCTTTTTTATCCAATGTGCCCCATTTGAAACCCATGCGTGTTTGAATAGACTAAAAAATGAAGACCCTATGCTTTCTTTCTGTTTGTTTACATCATTTCAGAATGAGCATACTTATTGTTAGATGCTGCCAGCAATGCTCTTTTTTTCCTTAATTTTTATTTTTCAATTAGAGTTGACAGTCAATATTATTTTATATTAGTTTCAGGTGTATAGCATAGTGGTTAGACATTTATACAATTTATAAAGTGATTCTCTCAATTTTTTCAGTATCCACCTGGCACAACACGTAGTTATTACAAAATAATGCTCTCTTACAGTCAGATGTGACATCCAGTTATGATTTTGCTCAGTCTTGGCTGCTCCTTCTCCAAATGCTATTCTGCTTTGCCTGTGAATTATCACTTCTAATTTTCCTCTTATCTTTCTGCCTGTTCTTCTCCATCTCCTTAAGCTCAGCTTTCTCTATCCATTAAGTGTTTGAGTGTCTGTCCTAAGCACTCTTCTTACTTTATACCCATGCCTCTCTTGGCAATATCATCTACTCCCCGACTTCCTTCATCATTCATACATTCAACAAATATTTATTGAGGCCTGCAATGGTGCCAAACATTCTGTTGGGTGCTTGAGATACAAACATGCATAATAAACCTTGTACCTTCAAGAAGGCAGACAAGAGAACAAGACAGTTCCACTTGAGTGTATATGTTATATAAGCAGTGTGTCTCTGGGAACACAAAGAAGACAAATTTGTGGGGGAGTCTGACAAGGTGTTGTGGAGGAAATGTTTAAATTACTTCAGATTTAGATTTTTCCCCTAGAATATTTCACAGGCATTTTCAACCAGTGTATATATAACAACAACAATAATAAAAATAAGCATCTTAAATTCTATTTTTCATTCTCTATTATCTATTGTATTGGTCAGGATAGGCTATGCTGTACTGTGTAACAAAAGTAATCCCAAAATACTAGTGGTTTAAAAACAACAAAGGTCAATTTCTCACTCATGTAACATGTCCTTTGCAAGATGATGGTGAGGGGCTATGCTTATTGAGGTCATTCAGGGAGTAAATTGATGGACCAGCCATCATCTTAAGTCTTTGTGGTTATTGTGTCAGACTGAAAGAAAAAGAGCACTGGAAGCTTTTTATTTTTTTTAAAAAATTATATAATACATTATTGTTAACTGTAATCATTATGCTGTACATTAGATTCCCCAAACTTATTAATTTTGTAACTGGAAGTTTGTACCCCTTGACCAACATCAAAGATGTCAAGAGACAAGAGAATAAAGCCAGAGAATGTAACCCAAGCACGTGTCCTAGTAGAGTGGGAGAGATTTGAAAATATTTGATGAACAGTACTAATGACCAGCACTCCTATCTTATTTGGGGGCACCTTCATATACCCAGTAATTATAACCTGAAACCTGAGGGATCTCTGACTCTTTCCCTAATGTTCTCACAATTTTGCCTTTGAAAGCTTTCTCTCAATTATTCCTTTTATCCTCACTGCTTTTGCCTTGGGTCAGGCCTTACTCTTCTCTCATTTGGACTTTTGGAGTAGCCTTATAACTTTCTCTAGACTTGACCTCTTTCAAGTATCATGCTGCTGCCAGAGTGATCATTCTAATGTTCCGCTCTATTTCAGATACTTCAAAAGTCCTCCATCACAGCAAGATCAATTCCAAACATTTAACAGGAACTGCCCTTCACAGACTGGCTTATCCTCCCTCTCCCTTTTCTCTGGCCAGTCCTCTGCGTGCTAGCCATGCTTAATTACCTGCTGCTAGGCTTTTGCATATCTTTCCCACTTTGCTCTATCTAGAAAGTTCTCCATTCCCTATGACCACACATCCCTCTTTCCCACAAATGCTTTGCTCAAACCCAGAAGACCGCTAATCATCTTTTAAGATTCGTATTGAGTATCATTCACCCCGAAGAAACCTTTCCTGACTTTCTCAAATGGAATGGCAGCTACTTCTCTACTTTTGTCACCAGATTTTCCTATGCAAATCATTCTCAAAGCACTTGTAAGATGGTTTGTATTTTTAGATTTCATGGCTGTCTCCCTCAACTAATCTTGATGATAAGAACTCCTTACTAGATTTTGTGTTCTCAGCAGAGAGTAAATAAAAAATTCCTGGCATATAGAAAATGCAAAATAAATGTGTTACCACATGGCTAGAGACATAAAGATAGGAATTAAATTAACTTCAAACTCACGTCATAGGAAGATAAAATTTTTTTCATGCATATGGTGGTTGATTTTTTTTAACCTGTGTACCTTGTTTAAAGTGAGAAGTATCTGTGGGTATATATGCATGTGTATCTGCAATGTTCCAACTCAATTCTTGGGTAAGTTAAATAACTCTCATAGACTTCAGTTTCCTTCTCTTGAAATTCCATGAAGTAGAGTTAATTGTAGCATCTGTTTCCTAGGGTTGTCGGAAGGTTAACTTAGTAGATGCTTATAGTGAGGATACTTAGCAAGGTGCCTATATTACTTTCCTATTGCTGCTGTAACAAATTATCACAAACTTGGTAGCTTAAAACAACACAAATATATTACTTTAGAATTATGGAGGTCAAAAGTCCAAAATAGTTCTCACGAGGCTAAAATTAAGGTGTTGGTATTCCTTCTAGGTGTTCTAGGAGACACCATTTCCTATCTTTTCCACCTTCTAGAAGCTTCCTGCATTCTTTGGCTTGCAGCTCTTTTCCATCTTCAAACTGAACATTGGCCCATTGAGTCTTTCTCATACTGCATGGCTCTGGCACACACTCTCACTTTCCTCTTCTGCTTACGAGGACCCTGTGAATACCTTGGGCTTACTTGAATAACTCAAGATAAATTTATCATTTCAAATTTCTTAAGCTACATCTGCAACATCCCTCTTGCATGTAAGGTAGCATAATCACAGGTTCTGGGGCTTAGGATGTGGACACCTCTGGGGCAGCATTATTTTGCCAATCACAGGGCTCAATCCATTCATTGTAGGTGACTGGTAAAGCCTGGCTAACATTATTGAAATTATAGAAATTTCTTATACATTGTTAAGTAGAGCTGTGTTATAGGGCTGAAACAATTTTGAGCCACATAACCTTGATATAATGTGGTCTTTTATTAATAATTTAGCATAAAAGAACCACAGTTATTTCACTCCAAAAGTGGGTTAAGTGATTCACTTTTGAAAATTTCCTTAGCCATTTTGTTATGTTAGGATATACTTATAGTAAAAGGAAATTGGTATTGATTTAAAAGTACCTTAGTAGCCCAAAGGAAAATAATTTTACTTTCATTACTATCATTGTGTAGTAATGACTAAAAGTTATTTAGAACTTATTGTGTGTCAAAAACTGTTGCAAGTGTTTATATACGTATTAATCAATTTGACTCTAATGACATGAAGGAAAGTACTTTTATTTTTCTTATTTTATGAAAGTTGAGAGTTTGCCCAAAGTGCTAGAGATGGGCTATAAACTCAGGTGGTCAGGCTGTAGAACCTATACATCTAACCACAACACTTTAACAATAGAAATGTGGAAAAGGATGGAGCAACGCTGGAAGAATGAACACTCTACTTGGGCTAATAACTCAGCATTTTTATAGCTCATCGTGATATAGCTTGAGAATACTTAGTCTTATTCAAATCTAATTTTTGTGCTTAAAAAAACCCTCATAATAGACAAACAACTGTGAGTTGAGAGTTGGTCGGTTTCCAGAGATGCTTGAAAACAAATTGTCTAGTGAGTTCAGGCTTTTAAGGACAGGTCCTTTAGGCTTGTTCTCTGTATCTTTCTCTATTAGTCTATCTGTCTGTCTCTCCCAAAAATATACTTTATGGACATTAGCTATAGCAATTTCATGTATCATGTATTCCTTCTCTCTATTCCGCAAGCCTGCTTTGTATATAGAGTTTAAGAGCAAGGAAGCTGCTTTTGTTAAAGTTGTTTAAGTCAGTGTTTTTGTTAAGAAAGTAGATGTTTAAAGGACTTCTTTGAGTAAAGAGATGTTATTAACACATTCATCACTGTGGTTAGATGAAAAAGATAAAGCAAGATTAATAAGGCTAATTATTACAAACAAAATGTTAAGAACAACTGTTGGATATTTTATACAATAAGAATCTCCATTTAAGTGATTACTCAGGGATGTAACTAGGAGGAATTGGCATTGCTAAAAGTAAGACAGAGCTGGGTCCTGACTCACAGGGTTAGCATGATAAATAAATCAACTTTAAGGGCCTTACATATTCATTAGAGCCACATTGGTGGAGACATGTTATGTGAAATATCTCTTTATGCCAAAACAAGTAAAGAAGAAAACAACTAACGAGTGAGTAAAAACTAAATTATATATAATTGATTAGTAAAATTTTCTGTATGAATGAAATGCATATTATATAGTAGTCAAGTCTATCACAAGATACAGGATAAATTCTAAATCATTTTGAAAATAAAAACAATTAAATGAAGTCTTTCATTTCACCTACTGCATTTGATATTTACTCAGAATCACACAGACAGTTTGGAGAGTGTGTTACCTGCACCACATGGTCATGATTTAGCTTTAATGCTCTAATGTTTTATATAGAATCCCCTAGCAGATGAAACTGTTGACCTTAGTTGGCTAGAAAACAGCTGCTTTTCTATTTTGATTTGTAGTTAATGTTTTCCAAGTGTCAAACACATGTAGAGAAATTTTTTCCATAGACTGATATTAAACATTTTATTTATATTTTTTATTTTTAATGGTCCATGGACTGTTTGAAAAAGTGAGAACCAATTAGAGCATTTGCTGTAAATGTTTTTAGAAAAAAATCTCCCTTGAGTATTTCTATAATGGATCAATATCACATTCATTTATTTTAGTAGCATACTCAGCTACAGTGCTATGTTCTGGAAACAGTCTGTTGTCTATTTTGGCTGAGTTAAAAATATGTATCTCTTTCAAAATTTTCAAAGGTTTCTGCCTAACGTCAAAGCTAGATGATTCCCAAAAGTCAGATTTGACTCTTTATTTTGTCAATGAATGAATACTTTGAGAAAGTGACTGTTGTAAATCTTAAACGTCTATTTCTTATAAGTATATTTTATAACTTCTGGTTAAAGATGAAGATAATTTAGTTTCTTTTAGTTTTGCTGAAATTAGAACTTCACTTTTTTTTATTGGTTTCTATAAGTACTGATGCATAAACGAGCCCTATTATTTTTATTTTTCTGTTATACATAGTTCACTGAAATATAGTGCAAAATGTGAAGAAATATAAGCTTGAATAAGGAAGGACTATTGTGTCCTTTGGTGGTAGATATAGAGATATGACAGCATGGGACCTGGATGCTGAATAACATAAAATAGTGGGTGAAATTGAGAAACAGAAAGCAGAAAAGAAACACTGTAAGATTTACCTTACTTTATTTATTTGTGGTGAATCTCAGAGGAGGTGAAATTGCCCTAAATTCTTGGAGCACCGAGAACCTAGATGGGAGACCACTTTATGAACTTTAAGCTCTTGAGAAAGCAATCATTTTTTTCACAGCATTATGTGATTTGCTATAGAAGAGAAGCTCTACTGGTTTGTCCCAAAGAAGTGGGTAATGGTGTTAGCTAGACATCATCTTTCTCTTTGTGCCTGGATAGGATGAGACGTGGTGAAGCAGCTCTAGAGTTTTCCTAATATTTTAAAAAATAAATACTTCTAGTAATGTTTTAAAGTATATTTTTTTATTTTTATTTTTGTCTTTCAGGAACATTAAAAAAAGCCCATTTTAAATCAAATGGGAGTGAACCTATGGCCACTGATGGTAAAAACCGTATGCCTGATATTATTCTTAGAAATATGATTTATAATGAGAGCGAGGTGACATCTGCTACACATCCCGACCAATACATGTCAGCCTGGACCAAGAATATTTCACTCCCAAGGGACCAAAATCACAAGAACACAAGTAAGTCTGAAAGTGCTGAATGTGCGTGTCCTTTAATGTCTGTGGAACCCATAGGTAGATTTTTAAGTGTGGCAACGGATGCTCTTAATTCACAGTCACTTACTGGTCACACAGGCAAAGCTCCTCTCACTTATCTGGCCTAGTAGGATGCCCTATTCTAAACATAAAATGCCATCAGCCCAGCCATCCAGACAGGGACATAAGTAATGAAAATCTATTAGTGTTATTCAACATTTCTGAGGCATAAAATGTATGCTGTTTGCTTTAATATAATGGCATTGATTTTGTGGTGGTTCACCTCTGAAAACTTGTGCTTCTGTTTTGACGTTTTAAGTTACTTAATTTGAGGTAGTTAAATTAATAAGTAAGTTACGTTACTTATTTTGTTATTGGTACCTTGTAGGAGGGATCCTAACTCTATAATAGAATGCCAGGTGATTTAATAGGAGCTATTTCCCATTTTGCTTTTGATGTGTCCATGTGTTCTTTTTTCCTTCCTTTTTTATTGGCTATGCAACTTATTTTGTATGTTGGTGACTAACAAATAATCACAGCTTAAGGAAAATGGCATGGGCAAAACTCTTTTTTGAGGACAAATGGAGAGATTTGTCAGTTATTCCGGTAAAAGAGCTGGGAGAGAAAGAGAAGACAGAAAGTGTGGAAACGGGGTCAGTTAGATGGTGGCAGATGATATTCTCTGGAATGTGACTCTATTCCTCAATACCCCTCAGATTTTTTAGTAAAGTTACTAAGCTTCTAGAGTGTTGATGGGAGTGGATTTGTGTGGAAAGTGCCAAAGAGCTTAGGCTCTGATCCAGCCAGTACTGATAAAACATAATCAGACCAACGTCACTGTAAGAACTTTCTGTGCAGTTGTCTTGATTATTATTTTCTACTTCCTAAAACAAAGTTACGTGATTGAAACTTCTACAAAGCCCAACCATCCATGATCATTTTCTAGTTTATTCCTCCCTCTTTCATGAAAACCCACAAAGGGAAATCAGAACTGAGGTCTAGGAAGGAGTATTCATTTTCATTCCGAGCCAGGAAGGGAAGGATTAAGCTGACTCTTAGCAATCATGGTATATGTTTGCCAGCGTCTGAAAAAAAGCGGGATTATTCTATTTCTCTAGGTCCAAAGAGACAGACTGTTTGGACTCCACTGTTTCACACAGCATCTATAGGTATTAACTGTTTCTTATGCTTGTTGTTCACCAGTGATTCATACGAATTTGTGCTTATTACCTAACAGTAATGCTGAATTATGCCAAGTAAAATTTATTTTCCTCATGAGTTTAATTTCAAGGTTTTTAATATTTTGATCATGTCTTAAGCACTCCATTAATAGGACAATATTTTCCCATCAGAAGTGCAAAAGTAATTTAAGCAAAAACTCAGTCCAGTTAATGTGGTTGCAATTATGGCCATTGTTATTTTATTTTACTAAGTGAATTTGTTTCTATTTTGAAAGTTTCATTATTTGCTAAGATTCAAGTAGAGGTGACAAACACGTATCCTGTATCCTGAAGAGTAAAGAAACATATGGTACTCGTTGCTCAGTTTGGAAGTTTGATGGAGGTCTGTTTGACTCATTTTCTCTTTCTATGACTGGAACATTGCTTGAGAATATGAACGTAATCTGACATGTAAAGGAAATAAATCCTAGCGAAATTAAAATAATTAAATAAAGGCTGAAACCTTCGAATATGTGTCATTCTGTGTTGTTAATGTACTTGACAGCATAGAGCTTTACTGTCTGACCACACGGACCCCCACCAGACTGTCTATATTAACTAGAATTGTTTATTGCAAAGGATTCAATTGTTTTTCATACATTTTAATAATAT
This sequence comes from Pteropus medius, assembly GCF_902729225.1. Taxonomy (NCBI): domain Eukaryota; kingdom Metazoa; phylum Chordata; class Mammalia; order Chiroptera; family Pteropodidae; genus Pteropus; species Pteropus medius. The sequence goes on along the minus strand of NW_024351730.1, from coordinate 6,469,903 downwards.
TGCTAGCCTGTGATTATAGAGCTTTTGGTGGTTTTCAGGGCATGTTTGAATATATTCTGTGTGATTCTTACAATTAACTGATGAGGTAATATACACCATTTTTCAAGGTATGAAATTAAGGCTTAGGGAAATTAAGTTGTCATATTCAATATCACTTGTCTAGTAGTTGGTGGACATGAAATTGGGATCCTGATCTTGAGGCTCCTAAACCAGTGCTCTTTCTAGCATTTCATGCTTCCTCAGTTAATTTTATTTTCAGTAACAGAGCATTACTGAGCAAATTTTAAACTCTAGAAGAATAGTAGTCTGTTTTCTTTACTGCAGTATATTCCATGATCAATAAAATAATTGTCAAATGAATAAATAAATGAACTATAATCATTTCAAATTTCAGTAATCTGATTTATCATTTTTTTAGTTATGTCTAACTATACTTCTTCACTTGATATGTATTTAAACAATTCTATTTAAAGTACCATTTAATGCCTTATATTTGTACTAACACCTAGCATAGAATTTGCTTTATTTTTAAAGTATTCTCTAATAAAAGTGTCATTTTAAATTCCAGGCATATGTAAAAGCTATTTAAGTCTACTTCAGTTCAAAAATACAGTAGCCAGACATTCTATCCTACCCAAATATCCTGGGTAGGAAATCAAGGAGAGAACTCCTGGCAAAGGTACCAGGAAATAGTCTTTCCTTAAGACATTTTCTCCTGGGGATCCTTAATATCATGACAAAGCATAGAATATAGTAATTTGTAAAGTTTTAACCAGAACCCACCCCATCCCCCCTTTTTACTCTGTGTAGCAGAATTAGGTTTTACACATGTGAAATAGGCTTTATGTGACATCTGTTACTTCTGGAGTTTCATTAGTTTCATTTTGAAAACCCATGGTACTATGGAAAGGAAAAAGGTCTGAGTTAGCTTTCATGCTATATTTCAGCAAGGGATTTTTCTGCATTTGTATTTTTGTTTTCACTTTTTCTCCTTATATATTTTATAAATATTAAACATACATATTTTTATGTTTTTTTAAGGAAAGAGATTGAATTGCTGATTAACCAGCCAAGAGCTTTTGGGTTAAAAATAATATGGCACACCATACAATAACCTAGGAACTCTGATCAGGAATTAAAGTGACGAGAGAGTGGGTTAATGCACTGAAAACTTGAAATGTTCTGTTCTCTCAATATGCTCTTTGGTAACCAGCTTCTAAATCTTCTATATCATATGAAAACACATCATACCTCTCATTCACTTAAAAGTATTTTTTTTTTAGATAAAGTCAGCACACTATAAAATTCATGCTTTTAATATGTACAATTCAGTATTTTAAAAATATATTCACAGAGTGGTACAACCGTCACCACTATCTAATTTTAGAACATTTTCATCAGTGCAGAAAGAAATGCTGGATCCATTACTCCTCATTTTCTTATTCTCTCAGCCTGTGTCCAAAACTAATCCACTTTCTGTCTCTATGGATTTGCCCATTCTGAACATTCCACGTAAAGGGCATCATACAATAAATATGTGGATTTTGTGACTGGCCTCTCATATCTTGGATATGGGCACAGCCCTGCACATGTACCTGGCCTTGTAAGATCCCAAGACATAGATGTTAGAACTTTTCAAAGGCCCCTTTGGACATCTCATTCTCCAGTTTTTTCTTTTAAGGTTTTTGTAGGCCTCTTATTACCAACAGGTGTTCTTTCTTCTGCTAGTTGTGATATTAACCACTTGTCACAGATTGTGCTCAACAAGCACCCTGGGGATAGACATGTTCGAATAGAGAAAGCTCTGAATCAGGGCAAGTAAGACTAGCCCTGGGAATGGATCCTTACCAAGGGCCTTCCGGATAGGTTAAATGGTGACAATCCTGTGGGGATGGCTTTTGTTGGAGCTTCGAACTTGTTTTTCTTTCTCCATTGTCTCCTAGATTGCTAGTTTTCATAGTTACCATGGTTGCAAAGCCACTGGTTTTTAAGGCTACCATCAAGCAGAGAATAAAGGGAATAGGGCAAGTTAAAATGTACAGAACTCATGGTTCGTACTATAATTCACATATTTTTCTTGATAAAAATGTTTCCTTAATTGATGCAAGCTTTTGGTTAAATCCCAAAGTTCTGAAAATTTTGATTTTGATAATTTTTTGCAGTGCTTTTACTGCTTTCATGGAGGAACAGATTCTGAAAGCCATTCTGAAAGTGCTTATTACCCTTCAATAAATTTTACCTTTCTTTTCTTTCATTTCCTCCAACATTAGGAATTGATTTTTCTTCTTTTTACAAGGCATAAATATGACTATCTTATCCATATTAATTTTAAATGGAGATCTTTTCCCCCACTTTTTTTGTGTAAATCATTTTATTCCTTCTCCTTCTTTTTGCATCATATTACTTTATCCTTAACCTACAGTTACTCATATTAACAATGTAGTGTGTATGATTTTTGGTTTTCTCCATGTTCATACAATTATATATGAACATACACATGCACACATACATGCAAAACAGCATACATATAGAGGCGATTTTGTCATTGCTTTTTTTTTTAAAAACTGGGATCACATTATTACAGATATTTTTCCACATAATATTTTTCTCATTCAAGAATACATTATGACTATCTCTAATTCATTGTTACAATGACTGAACAGTATTCAATGTTGTCATTATACCATAGTTTATTTCAGCCATTCTTCCAAGAATGGACGTTCACCTTATATTTAGTTTTTCTGGTTTTTTTTTTTCTCAGTGAACTGCACAGTCTGTCTTCAGAAGACAAAATGACTTGGATCACGGCAGTGAAGCTGTCTAAATAGCAGTGATTTGTTAATACTGATAACTCTGTACCAAAATGCTTTAAACACATCCCCCAAATTTGCTAAGCAAAGAAAGCTTATGCATCAATACAAAACCCTAAAGTTATTCTTTCTTACTAATTTTGGGTTTCTAGCATGATATTTCTTTAGCTTGAAAGTGAGCTCTGCAAGAATATAAAGCTAAGAGGATCAGAGCAAGTGTCGAAGTTTTATCTGGATTACGATTTGTCAGGCAACTACTAAAGGGGGGTTTTGGGGAGAGTCTAATTAGATATCTGAAACCAGGGCAAGGCTCCTTCCCTTTTTTCCCTAATATTTTCTAATCCTATCAAAAATGAAACTCTAAATGTTTTCATTATATTCTTCAAAAGTTAGTTCTACTGCCTTCAGAGTCATGTACCCACCTCTGTAAATTCCTGACTGTAGGTTATTATGCAGTTTGGAATGGGAGTCTATGCTTATATGTGTAGATGTGGATGGGTGAATGACTTCGATGTACCTGAGAATTGTGTACTTATCATTCCTCTGTTATGTTGTTGGACAGTATTTCTCCATCTGGGGTCCTAGGAACCTCAGATATATTCTGAGGGATTTAAGAATTATCTATAATTTTTTTCCAAATGTATGCTTTTATTTCACTGATAATAAATAATTTATGTAAGCCTGCTCTCAATAATCTGGATAATCTTATGTTATATAACAAGTACTTATACAGGTTTTTATGCCTATATTTGAATTTCTACTTATGATTAAGTTGCTGCTAAGCTATACTGCTTAGACTATTAAAATTATTGAAGAAGATAATTTAAGCGATAAAAACTTTATTTAACATTTTATGAAGTGCACCGTTTCCTTTAGGAGAACTACATAATGGGGCAAAAGACAGGTAGCTTTTGTAGAATAAAGAACAGAGAACAAGGAAGACACAAATAGAAAATTCTGATTACCTGGGGCCATGTAGTCAACCTTGTTTGGTGTAAGAAGGAACAAGGAAATAAGTATAGAGCCCAGAGTTGGTCTGACATTTGGAGGCTGGCTGGCTGGATGTACTGCGTTTCTGGTCAAGCAGAACATTTGCAGGAGCATGACAGTTGTTGAAGTTTTGGCTTGCTGACCTGCCATCCCAGGCAGGAGTGCTCCTCTTGGGCCTACAAAATCATTTCAATAGACATTTGTCAGCCATCAAATAAGGAACAGAGGCAGATTTGACATACTTTCTTCCCAATCACAGAACAAAGTATGTACTGACATTATGTACAAAGATCATCTTTGAGGCAGTTCAAATAGAGAAAAATGGTGACATGCTCAGCTGGGATATGTGATAGTATAAGCTCCTCAAATACAGAAGAGCTTGTGCCTCAGGAGTAGACACTGTATGCATGGTATTTAAGAGAACAATGTTAATATTAATTCATTAATATAACTCATTTAAATTTTATTAGTTTAAGTTTGTTTCTATTTAATTTTTATATATTAATTTTACAGTTATGTTAAACCTATAGGCATAAGGGAGTTTATATACAATTTTATGTATATCTGTATAGCTTTCTGTGAAAAAACCTGTCCTATTCTTCAGCTTGCAAAATATTATTTTAGGGTATCTGAGTTCTAGTTGTTTGTGTCACATTTCCAGAAAAAAGCAGCAATACTCTATAGCAAAATTTCTTAACTTTTATTTTTCCAAGGACTCCTTTGGCAATCTGGTAAAGCCCATAGGTGCCTTCTCAGGACAATGTTTTAGTGCTTAAAATAAATAACACAGAATCACAAAGGAAGATAATTTTATTAAAATGAAGTTATCAAAATATTAGAAATATAAATTCATGATATAATAATACATGATATAGAAATAATAATGTCTAGCAGTAGGTCGATAACTATAATTTTATAAGAAATGAGCATAAATAATATTTTGAAATGTTTGCAATAACCTCATGTTGATATAAATATAGCTATGATTTCTAATTTGCTTTTCTATGTTTGTTGCTTACTTTGATAATTTAAGTGTCAGTTGGAGGTTAGTAGAAATAAAGATGCTATTCTTTCTCATCTAGGTTATTCGCAGACAACAATTCTACCTATGGGTCTGTTGGGGTCTTTGTATTATGATTCAGGACACATAATCTAGAAGAAAAGAGTTTTTTGGTACATAGGAGAGTCTGAGGCCTAAGGGAGGCTGAGAGTCTAAGCTGCTTCTTTAAGAATTTGCTGCTCCAAAATCTATTTTAGCCATGATCCTGGATGCCATCCCGTGTGTGCTCTGCTGGACACCAGTGTTAGACCCCAATGTTCAAGTCCAACTGACTTGCCTCTCCTATATAGTAAATCACATTCTACATACTTATAGAACAGTTATGAGATTCAGACATGGGCTTCTGGTTAACATCAACATTTAAGCAAGAACAAGTGAAGCTCTTAAATAATTGTTGCATGCTTGAGAGGTTAGCGTGGTCACATTCTAATAAAGACCTGTACAATTCTTGGGAGAGAGAAAGGAAATTCTAATGTAGGAATGGGCTCTCTTTTTTACTTCTTTCTCTCCGCTCTCTTTTTCTCCTCCTCATTCAATCTTTAGGTGACTCTGTCCCTAAGATGTATTCTCGAGTTCCAATCCGAGATAGCAAACTCAGTCATTTGCAGAGCTAGGCTATCAAAAGGGTTAATAGAACAGTGTCTGGTTCACTTTTCTTTGGCTACAATCCCATTCCCCCGTCTCAGATTTCTGGGCAAGACTTCCTGACCCTCTCTTCAAAATGAATCCTGCAATATCCCCCCACAGGTGACATGTGCCCCCAAAGGTAATGTGCCTATAACACATTAATACAGTAAATGAGAGTCAAAGTTAAATAATCATGTCCAAAAAGGCTTTTGGCTCAAACTTTTCCTCTCCAGATTTATTATCACAGTTTCCTCTTTGGAAAGAACAGCCCTATATCCTTGATCTATGTACAGAAAAAAACAAAACAAAACAAAACAGTAGCATGCTGATAACAGCACTGTGATAATAATTCTGATAAAATTCAAGAACAAAAATGATCTTTTAAGAGCCAAAATCATAGATAAAAGTTAAAAAAAGAAACCGTAATTTACTTTATTCTCTTGTTCTGAAAGAAAATTGGCACTGTGTATATTCTTTTGCTTGAATCATTCAACTTGCTGACTGTCTCAGGGTTTTGGTCTTTGTATAATTTTGTGTTGAGAGCAAAAAACTCATCGGTAGGAATCTGTTTGCTGCTACTTGTGCCTTTGGAGAATATGCCTTTTCACTTACTTGTAGTTGAAAGAAATATGGTAATAAGTTTTCTGAGCCAAAAGCTTTGCATCAATTCACATTCAATGCAAACCATTTCTTGTCTTTTTAATGTTAACATATTTTATTCTTCTATTTTACTGGTCTGCATTATTAACTTAATATTTGCATGTGGTATTTGAATTGATGACTTGCAGTACTTTTTAATAATTATATTAATTGTTATAAACTCATTATGATATCTATGTACCCTTTTTAATCCAATTATACTGTTTCGTTCTTACATTTAAAAACTTATTTATAATATAACTGTGTTGGATAGTTATAGATAAGTTAGATAAATTGAACAGAGCCTTTGGTTTTCAATTTTATGGGAAGGCCAACCTTGCTTTTATAGGTATTAATGAGAATTTTATCATCTCAGGAAGTAGGAGGTCTAGAATTCTACAATTTTCTCCTTGTAATTAGTTTCCAATTCTTCCATCATTTATTAAGTAATCAAGCTCAGAGAGTCTGTTTTTGCTTGGGTTATATGTTCATAAATGTGCACTGGATAAAGACCTTAGGGTCTGCATTTCAGGAGACTGATTTATGATGACCCCAATGGCTGTTAAGCCACAGTGACAATGTTACCATATTATGTGTCCTTTAAAGTCAACAAAATGTTTTAAAAATAAACAATATAGGAGAGTTGCCATGGGAAAAAAATAAAGACCTTAAATCAGAACTCTTTGCTTGTTCTAGAGTTTGGGGATTGGGCGAATGGCCATGTTATAGCCAATCATTAGAGGCAGTGAAGCAGGGTATTTGTGGGAACATATCAAGTACCATCAGTGTTCAAGTAGGGACCCATTAACCCTTCCTTCTTTCCTGTTTCTCCCTTTGTAATGGACAAGTCTATTCTCTTCCAGTCCCACCATTGTATTTTGGAATAACATAACTTGTCTATTTTCACAAGTTCACAGCTGGAGAGGAATTTTGCTTCTGGAGAAATTGTACCTTGAGTCTCTTACTCATATCTGATTTAGATGATATTTAGATGAGACTTTGGACTTTAGACTTTAGACTTCAGTTGATACTGAAATGAGTTAAATCTTTTAGGGCTGTTAGAATAGGATGAATGTATTTTGCATGTGATAAGAATGTGGATTTTGCGGGCCAGCAGTGGAATGTTTTAGATTGAATATTTTCAACTCAGAGTTGCATTTCTGGAATCTTGATATTTCCTTTTCTTTATAGAGTTCAACTGTTTAAGTAAAAGAAGTTTGTTTTATTTTACACAGTATTTCTGGACATTTACAATAAATAGGCTTTCAGATTATTTAGTCCAGAATATTTCAGAATCTTTTCTTTAAAAGGTTATTTTGGAGCAGAATGGCATTATAAAAACAATGCGATCTGGGACCAGGTGGGGCTATCTTCCCCAGTGACTTGCATACCAGTGAGTGGCAGATTGGATGATACTTTCAGGTGACATTAGCCCTACGATATTCTGCTAATAAAGAGCACTCTTGTAACCTAAAAAAACTTAACATGACTTCTAAAGATCTACTTCACATTGGAAGATATGGCTACATTTCAATATAACAAAGTACTATTTTTAACTGGTAAAACTCCTCTAACACTTTCTTACTTATAAGTAAAACACATTGGAATGAGACATCAAAAATAACACAATAACAATTTGAAAGTTTAACTTGTTAAAACAATTATATGTACTACCATAAGTACAGTTGAGATTAGTCAAATAATTCAATCAGTTGAAATATTTTTAAAAATTAGGAAAAATAAATGACATAACTTTCTACAAAGAAAAAAATAAAAAATAATTTCACACAGATAATTTTAATCACACACAGAAGTAGAGAGAATAGTACAGGGAATGCTAATGTGCCCTCTCTCAGTTTATCAACATTTTGTCAGTTTTCTCAGGATCTTTTTTAAAGCATTTTTTTCCCCAGTGCTTCTTATATTAGAGTTTTAACTTGCTCTCATAATTGAGAGTTGGGCTGCTCTCTGTATTGTTTGTACAGAGGAATTTTGATATTAGTTGGTTTTTAATTAAAATATCCTACTTCATTAGTTTTAAGAAATCACCTGGAGAAAGCAAAGGCTTCACAGAGCAATATGTTAAATCTTCTATTAAATATTTAATTAATTTATCATCATTAAAATACATATTCCAAAAAATTCCAATTACAGGAAAAATTACAGTATCCCTAGAAACAAAATTGATTTGATATTCCTCTCTTGGATTTTTTGTGTTGGGTATTCCATGCCTTCCCCGGTATCCTTTAGATCTCCACCTTTCTAGGTTAACATTGTATCTGCCCCATTTGAGCATGGGGCAGTCCCACTAATTTCAGCTCTGATTCTTTGCTATTTCAATTCATTCATTTCTCTGTTTAAACTTTCCCCCCTTTTTTTTTTTAGCTTTATTATTGCAGAGACCTCTGTTCCAGTTACTTCCATCTCCATCCTAACATGAAATAACATGAAAATGTCAGGGAATGGAGAAATTTCAGAATTTACATTTTTCAAGGCTAGGTTTCACAGAGTCTTTTTTTTTTTTTTTTTGCCATTTGACAAGTGAATTGACATTATCTAATATCGTTGGTAACAAGTGGGAGACAAGAATTCCAAAATTTCCTGTTGATATCTTCTTGATAAAGAAGAAACACTTTTCTTAATGCCTAACAAATGTATTCAGTTACAGTTTGACCGAATTCCTCTAATCTATCCATGGTAGAAGTATACTATAGCCATTAATATTTTCTTGAGAAACTCCCTATGTATCAAGGACTCAAAATAACCGACTTATAATGGATTGGCCTTACTATGTACACTGTAATTCAGAAGCAGGTAAAAGGCAGCAAACATTTTAGCACAATAATTGCCACACTGGCATCAGAATATATTTTCTTTCTTGGCTAAAGTTGGGAAAAACGTGGCTACTTACAAGGGACACAGGCTCCTCACTGGTCCTGAGTGTGGACAGTTTCCTTGGAGAAATGTGTGACTCTCTAAGCTGGAATCGAAATGCAGTATGCAGACACATCTGGTTTCACAGAAAGGAACACTTCTTTTATGCAATGTATGAATGAGTGGACAGAGCCAGGGTTGCTTGTGTGTTTGATTATCTCTGCCTCTGACATTTTAAAGTCATATAAACAGGCAGAAATCCTCTGACTGAACTGGAGTCCCCAATAGCTTTTAAACTGATCACCTTTAGTTCTTACCTAATGTTATCTTGAAATCCTGGGACTGCTGCTCAAATATTCTTGTGTGGAGAGTTACAGAGGTCCTGGAGGGAGGGCTCCTTCTCTAAGCATTGGCAGGCTTCATAAGCATGTTGACCTGTGTAGTTGCATAGGGCCCTGAGCATAGGACTCCACACTTTGTTCAATGCTCCACTGTCAACTTGTTCAACTTATTAACAGTAATATAAATAAATATAAATGTGATGAATGATATGATATAAATAAATAAAATAATATAAAATAACTTTGAGCAATGGGCCCCCCATTTTTATAGTACCCTAGCTGTCCTAAATTATGTAGCCCATTCTGCTCCTGGGTTTTACTGTGATTGGACCAACTTCAGTGTTGTATCTGCCCTTAAACTAAACACAGAGCCAAGCAAAGCCATGAGCTGACTCTCATTGGCCATTCAAATCCCACACCTGGAGCTGGAGGTGGGGAAAGGCCTCCCAGATATCATGGCTGCTATTCAGTTAGAAATGCGGGGAGCTTATGCTAAGGATACAACCAAAGAGAACTCGTCTATCTTCCCTTCTTTTTGTTTTATCGAGTAGTTGCCTATGTTTTACTTTTAATTTTTCATCTTATGTTGTCTTGTAATAAGATAGAAGAGATATTGATTAAAAAGAAAGAAACAGTATGTCATATGCATTCCAAAAAACAATACTAGAAATTATTCTTAATATTTTCTTTTGAGTAAGGAGAGCATACCTTCCCTCACAATCTTATTTCCTATAAAATCTTCCTTTGCAGATTCATAGAGTAAAAAGATAAACTTCGGCTCAACTTGAGGATGGCTTGTTACAGATTTTAACTGCAGAGAATTCTGAGTTAGAGAGGGTTATCTGAATGAGCATTATACAAATATATTAAGAACCACAATACCTAGCTGGTATAATTCAGACCTTAATATGCAGAGCTGCCCTGTCATTTCATTCCTCCAGCACTTAAACCTTGTGTGTTACTAAATCTAAAATGAGATTCCCAAAAAAACTGTACAGGGCTGGAAAGTTCAATGAAATCTCATCGCTTTTGTGAGCAGTGAAGTTTAAAACTAACTGCGAGGTAGTGATTTTACAATAAACCTTGCCCTCAATGACCAACATGTGTCACTAGGTCATTTCTTATATTCTCATTATTATGGAATTTATTTTTACTATAGCTTTCATACGTCATATATGTCATATGCATGAATGATTTTCATATGTCATATGCATGAAATGACATTGGCTAAATAATAAATAATAAAATGTGGTTTAACTTCAAATTCTTTTTTTTTAAATTCTATAGCACCAAGCCCAGTGACTTTACTGAAAAAGACTTAATAAATATTTTCTCAATGAATAACTAATGTTTTTTAAAGATTTAGTGAGTGTTTTTTAAAAATGTACTACCCAGCAGTGTTTTATTTTGCAAGTAAACAAAACTAATTAATGAAACTGTGAATTTTAATCCTATATATATTAGTGAGTAATTATTCCCTCTATAAATGGATTCATTTTAGAATTCAGAGGGAAAAGGCAGAATGAAAGCTTAATGTCTCTGCCTCAGTTTTCCTACCTACATAACATGAATGCAAATATCTCTCCTGTCTAGTTCACAGAGCTATTGTGAGTCCCAAATGAGATAATAATGATAGCAAAAAGTGTTATAGCTTAATGTATGTGCTAATGATAGGCATTGTGTAAACATCATTTAATCTTCACAATAACCCTGTAACACAGATATTATTATCCCCATTTTGCAGGTAGGAAACTGATAAACAGAGAAGTTGGGTAGCTTTTCAGAGGCTACCTAAATATAGAATAATAAAGGCAGATTTGACTCAGACTATGGAATCAACATACAATGTTTGGGAAAGATGTCTTACAAACTTGAAAATGCCATAAAAATTTGAGTTATTGTTATTAATCACTCATAATTGTAGGATAGTTAAGTATATGGGGACAAGATATGTAGTTCTTTTAAAATTAATGAAAAAAAACTAATAAAGATGTGACAGCCAAAATATTACATCTTAGTTCTATGGAATGTGAATAATTTATATATATGTGTTATATGTTATATGTATAATATATAATATATGTGAAAACTTAAAGCTTGGCAAAGAACTTTACCAGAATACTTGAGGTTGTATTAAAAATGTTAAGCCTGGAATACATGTAATTATATAGAAAATATTAAACCCCAAACCTAGCTCTGACTTAACTATAATTTACACAGCAATGCATTAGGTACTTATATATTTTTTTTGCATAAATTGGCAAGACATTGGCTTACCTATGTCATGACTATGTCTGTAAAGACTTTACAAATGTAACAATTGACTCATTAAGAAAATGTGTCTTACTTTTGTCTCCTTAATTATTTTATAAGAAATAAAATAATTACCATGTTCAGATTCAGAGATTTTTACAGTTAGTTGAGAAGCCAGAGTCTTCACAGAGAAGACCTGGCTTTAACTTTCTTTTTATTCATTCATTCGTTTAATATTTATTTATTTGTTTGTTTGTTTGTTTATTATTATAGTGACACTGTTTAACAAAATCCAGAGTTTCAAGTGTACAATTCAGCATATATATATACTGAATTGTGTGTTCACTGCCCAAAGTTAGATTTCTTTCTGGCTTTAGCTTTCTGTTCCTTCTTATCTCTTTGTAATCCTCTTAGGGAACTCCTAGGAACACGATATCTATTTGGATTGGTTTTTCCCAGAAATTGTCCTGGCAAGACGTTACTTTTCATACGAGTTATCTGGAACAGAGAATGACTTTCATTGTTCCACTCTGCTGATGTAGTCCTGACCTGGGTTGACTTTGTGGTGCAGCAAGGATAGGCACTAAGCACTCCCAGTCCAACTGGTCCCTCAGCGAGGATGAGTACCTTATTTTTAATAGCAGATTCTTTTTTTTTTTTTTTTTTTGAGAAGGTTTAGTTTTTTACCAGTCTTGAAGAAGCAGCTCTATTTCTGGAATCCAAAAAGATTCATCAAAATATTGTACAATGAGTGAAGTAAATTTACAACTGTAAAAATAGAATAGTATATTTGACAGAATGATACAGTAGAAAAACATAGACTATGGGATCAGAAAGACCTAGTTTTAATTTCAACTCTGCAATTTAAAATGTGTGTAGCCTTGAATACTTTCTCACCCTCATTGACTATGTCTCATCATCCATAAAATGGGAACAAAAACAACTTTTTCATAGGATTACGGCCGGGGGGGGAGAGGTTAAATAAAGTGCTATATATATAGTACCTAGCAAACAGCCAGCCTAGAAGGTACTTAAGGATCTTTTATCTATTTCTTTATCTTTAAATTGTTTGATTTTACTATGAAACAATATGTAAAAATGAAATTTAAAATATATTTTATATTAAAAAACAGATACTAATGGCTTATTCAGACTTTTATTGCAAAGTAAATTGATCTCATCTTATCCTCTCTCTGAATTGTGTATTTTGCTTGTGGAAGGTTCCAGTGATATTGAAACATCAGTTGAACATCAGCAGTATGAAGGCATTGTATTCAGTTCTTTACCTCTCTTGATAAAGTTGATCCTCACAACCCTATATTAACATTATTATTATGTCTTTGCAAATTAGGAGATGTCGAAGGTTTAGTAATTTCCCCAAGGTTACACAGCCCTGTGAGTGCCTGAGTTTGGACCCAGGCTCAATATAGCCTCTTAGCTTCTCTTTCTCTCTGGAAGTAAGCTCGCTTTTACTTTGATAGTTTACAGTGTTTGCTACTCTTCTCAGCTACAATGATTATTTTTACCCCATTCTCCTCAGAGCTCTGCAGCATTCTAGTGTATAGGTGCTGAGCTATTCATCTTTCTCCAGACTTCATAATTTGTAAGCACATCCTCCTTTCTCTTGGTTATGGTGAGGTCTCATGCTAAAAGCAACTGAGCATGCTTAAGTGTAAGCAGACCATGTACCTTTTAGAGGACAGGGAGGGTAACTCTCCTCTTATTTCAGCTGCTGCACTACAGTCCAGGGAGTCGTCCAAGATAGGAATCAGTCTGGTGGAGAGAACAGGATGAGATGACTCCCTAAACCATGGAAAATTCTAGGGATTATTAAAAACAATAGTAGCAATAGTACCCATCAACATTAGTACCCTCGGGTCTCAGATATACTGGCTTTTTATATCTACTCCCGTCGTCTTTAATAAGAAACCTTTTAGTGTAAAGACTTCATTCCATTTAATCTCCTCATTCATTCAGTGATTAACTGTCAGATGTCTGTTATTTGATATCCTAGTCCTTTCTAGTGAAGACAAAGTCTCTATTCTGATATGGGAGAATACTGGGAATAAATAAATAAACAAGATTCTACCAGGAGGTAGTCCTAATGTAACAATGAAAATAAAGCAGGTTGATGTTACGAAGAGATGCAGGAGCACTTTGAATGGGAGGATTTTAAGACCTTTTACTGTCCCCTGAGAAGGCTGGTTCTCTGAGGCAGGCCTCTGCTGAGGCTCCCTAACCCTGCAGGGCAATTGACCTGCCCCGATCGACCTAGTGAGGAGAAAAGAGTTGCTGCCCTTTGATGTTCTTATTTAATGGCTGTGAATCCTCAGTAAGTAGGAAATGATGACAACTTAAATATTATAACAGGAACAATGAAAACAGGATGCAACAAGCAAAATACGTAAGCATGAATATGAATTATTGAAAAATCAAAAGACTGGGTCAAATTGCTTCTTGACATCTGAATTTTATAATATTCACGTCGCTTAAATATTGAGTTCTGGTCTATTTCTTAGAGGAGGAATTCACCTTAAAAACAAATAGTCCTAAACCTAATAAGAATCTTTCCGTAAGGAGTCATATCTCCTTCTTTGGTTCTTGCTGAGCATTAGGATGGTGACTATGTGTATCAATGCCAGATACTGTTTGTTTGTTTGTTTGTCTCCCCAGTCTAGGCAATAAGCTCCATAAGGGCAGGGACTTTGATTTACGTGGTGTCGTGTGCTCTGCGCCTAGAGCGATGTTTGAAATAGAGTAGTAGCTCAATAAATATTTGTTGAATGAGCAGTGAGGAAGACCTCACCTGCCTCCGTGGAACCGGTGGGGCCCAACCCACAGTGATATAAACCCAGATGAGAAGATAGATGCCTTTAACTATAATGTTTGGGTAATGGGGGCCGTTGTTGGAGGAAAGATACTTGGATTTAGGATGGGATGACTTGAGCTGAATTCTGGCTTTACCGTTTACTAGCTGCATGAATCTTGCAGGAACTTATTTAACCTTCTTTCCTCATCTGTAAACAGTAACTTTCAGGGAGGACAAATGAACTAATATACGTGAAAACGCCGAGAACAATGCCAGGGTGTTATAGTTGTTCAGTAAATAATGAGGATAAAAATATGCAGATCAAAGTGGTGAATGTGAGAAGGTTCCAAACAGTATAACCAGAAAAAGGCTAGGATTTAAACTAAAGAGAGAATAAAAGATGTCATCCGGGAAGCAGTAGCAAAATTAATGACAGGCTGGATGAGAGGCATGAAAAAGGAAAACTTGTAAAGAAGCCCAAACCTGCCATGACTTTCTTCCCAAACCACTAAAAAGATCTGTGTACAGATAACTCTCCTTTACAACTCCATCGAATTCTCAGGATATGGAAGTAAGACAAACAAATGTCATCCACGAGGGAGTCCTGTGAAGCAAATTTATGAGTTAAAGTGAGCCAATTTAGGTAAATTAAGAAAAACCAACTGATAAAATATTGTCCCCTGATGCGATGAGGTTCTCACTAGTAGCCCTTCAATTAAATGTGCGATTGTATTGTAAGAAGTAAGCAAGGCTTCCAAGGTTCTTTGTTTGGTTATTAGACAAAAGACGACGAACTACTTTAGAAAGTTGATATTTTATTATTTTTAATTTAAGAAGTTATTTCCTGTCAAATAACATTGTTATGTGATATAATTGTTACGGTTTAGATACTGTTTTGCTTTTATTTAAAAACAGCTTTTTTATTTGATTTTAGGAATTTTTTAAAAGAACCCACTGTGTGAGTCAAAATCAAACACAAATATTTAGTAGATTGCACCAATGGAGAATAAGATCATTTGTAATTAAGGGATGGTAGAGAATGAGTGTTATAAATATCATCAGTGTAAAAACTCAGTACAGAAATGTCTGCTAAGTGAATTAGCATTTTATTTTATTTTATTTTATATTTTATTTTATTTTATATTTTATTTTATTTTATATTTTATTTTATTTTATTTACCATTACCAAAGTGGTTTGCTAGATAAGATTGGCTATGGATATTATTATTTTAAGATTAGCTACTCAGGACCTTTGATTGAGTGTACATTAGTTTAGAAAAGTTAACCATTTATTCTTAAGTTAATTTTGCATTTAAAAATAAACATATAAATAAGAATTTCTAACTTCACATTATCTATTCTTCAAAGTAGAAAAAACAGACTTTATCATAATTTCCAAATGAGCATATGGAAAAATCTTACACCAGACCCATCTTTCATTCCTAATTCTAGTGTCTAGAAATATTAGCAGTATGATTTGAGTAGAGAAAGCCCCAATTTGATCTAGAAATTATTGAGTCAGATTAAGAAAACAGAGCAAAATTAGTAACTCATCTTCTCAACTCCGAGCAGCACTTTATTTTTATATTTTAATGTTTTCTAATATTGGGACCCATCTTATAATCAATGCATAGTCTGAAAATTTTGTATTTGTTATTTGTCATTAAATATCTTATTAGCAATGGTGTTTTAGAATTGAGAAGCTAATAAAGAGAAATATTTCTATTTTATTAGAAATCATTACATCAAGAAGGGATTTTGTTCTTCAGATCTATTTCTAATTTTTTCCTCTTTAGTCCCCCACTTGAAGTAACTGTTATTTAAGAGTAGATACAGAAATTGAGTATAATGTCTATATGAACACTATCATTAATTACATCCATGGTGTCTTTTACATGTACATACATAGAATCCCTGACTTCTAATTTCTATTAGACTCAGTAGCAAGTTATCAGGGGAGGAAAACAAGTTTACCCCTCTTTCCTCTACCCTGTGAAAACTAGGTTGTATGGAGTAGCAACAATAAATGAGTCTATTTTTAAAAATACCTTTCCTTTTCTTCACAGGATTGGAAATTCTGGCATAAGCAGGTTTTTAAAAACAGTATCCTGGTACACCAACTGTTTTGTGACCTGCTATTTTTATTTGTCATAAACATCATTCTATATGATTAAATAATCTCCTAAAGCTTCTTTCAGATATTCAAGTATTCTGTTGTTCATTTTATAATATTTTAAACCAGTTCCCTTCATCGAATGCTTAGGTAATTTCTATCTTTTAAAAATCGTAAACTATGCGATGATGAAGATCTCTGTAGATAACCATGTTCACAGTCTGCATTATTTCCTTAGGATAATTTTTTTAAAGAAATGATACTACGGTTTCAAAAAATATGAATCTTTAAGAGATTTTTTTTTGATATATACTTCCCTACCCAGCTGTGATCCAAAACAGTGACTGCCAATTTATATGCCCACCAGCTAAGTGTGAGTGTATTTTCCACCCATTTGTCCAGGACACAGATGCTCTTCCTCTGTGAATATAAATAGCTTGATTTTATTATCATACACGTGCATATGTGTGCACACACACAGGCTTATATGTATATATGTATGTATGTGTCTGTATATCATTTTTACTCAGAAAATATTTTATATTATGAACACATTTAATCTCTTATATCAAATGAGTTTGTAAACATATAATTCTGATGTGTCTGTTCTTAAATGTAATTATCTTGACTTCCCAGGTACCTGCATGAACATCACCCACAGCCAATGTCAGATGTTGCCCTACCACACCACGCTAACATCTCTCTTCCCAATTGTCAAAAAAATGGACATGGAGAAGTTCCTCAAATTCTTCACGTACCTCCATCGCCTCAGTTGCTATCAACATATCATGCTTTTTGGCTGTAGCCTTGCCTTCCCTGAGTGCGTCAGTGATGGTGACGACAGGTATTTTGGAACCAAAACCATGTAGTGATAAGAGTCATTTGTAGCAGAAGTCTCTGAGAGGAACAAAATTATCCCAAGCTACCTTTTGTTTTTGTTGTTGCTAAAGGAGGGGGGAGAAAACACACCACTCATAGCTAGTTTTAATTTTTTTAAACTAGACCTTTTTTGAAAACCTGGAATAATTTTATATATGGTAAAACATTATTCAGTATGTTAGATTGATGCTATCAGCTGGGATACTCAATCTATTTCAGTAAGGGTCTGACAGAAGACAGCATACTCAAAGAGGTAATTGAAAAGAGTTTATTGATGGGACTATTTATGAAGATGTGGTTAGAGTTAAGAGAACAAATTAACGGGAGCCACGAGGGTCTCACTATAGTGGGGTGCAGTTCTACCTTCCATGCCTTGAACGGGAAAAGTGCAGGCAGCACTTGGAGAGAGCTGTAACTGTGGGTGAGAAGTCTCCTGACAGGCCAAGTGCTGCAACCCCAGACAGAGGTGCACAGCCACTGCCAGCCCTTTAGTCCTGCAGGGAGAGAAAAGAAGAAATAGATACCCTGACCTCATTCTCCTTCTGCCCTCTCATTTGCCAGGGCCTTCTGCCAACTAAACTCATCAACAGACTTTGGGCAAGGGCAGGAAATAAATATGAGCTCCATAGATAAGATCCCAAATCTCATCTAAATATCAGCAGCTCAAAAATCCCTTATCTTGTCATCTAAATCCCTTATGGATGAGATGCTGGGTGATTCGCATGGTCAACTCTGGAACTCAGAGCAGGACAAGGAGGGTGAAGGGTAGACTCAGAGACTGCCCAGCACAATATCAAATAGGATTAGAAATCATTTTCTTTTTTTTTTGAATTTTATTTTATTTTATTTTTTATTGAGTTTATTGGGGTAACTGATTAATACAATTATATAATTTTCAGGTATACATTATCATTTGACATCTGTATATTTTACTGTATGTTTACCACACAAAGTCCAATTTCCTTCAGCTACCATATATTTGATACCCTTTACCCACTTCTCCCTCCTCCTACCCCACTATATTTGACCCCCTTTACTCTGTCTACCTCCCCTATCCTTCTCCATCCCACTACTAACCACTACTCTATAGTCCTCTGGTAACCACTAGTCTATAGCCCATGTTCATGAGTCTCTGTTCGTTTGTCCTATTCTTTTGTTGCTTTTAGGTTTATATCCCACATATAAGTGATATCATGTGATTTTCAACTTTTTCTGTCTGGCTTATTTTGCTTAGCATGATTATCTTGAGGTCCATCCATGTTGTCGCAAATGGTAGTATTTCATCTCTTCTTATGGCTGAGTAATATTCTATTGTATAAATGTACCACAGCTTCTTTAGCCAATCATGTATCATAGGACACTTTAGTTGCTTCCATGTCCTGGCCACCATGAATAATGCTGCTAGGAACATCGGTGTGCAAATATCTTTTCGGATATGGGTTTTCAAGTCTTTGGGGTAAATACCCAGTAGAGGGATGGCTGGATCATATGGTCGATCAATTCTTAGATTTTTGAGGAACATCCATACTGTTTTCCATAGTGGCTGTACCAATTTGCAGTCCCACCAGCAGTGTATGAGGATTCCTTTTTCTCCGCATCCTCTCCAACATTTGTTATTACTTGACTTGTTGATTATAGCTATTCTAACAGGTGTGAGATGGTATTCCATTGTGAGTTTGATTTACATTTCCCTAATAGCTAGTGATGTTGATCATCTTTTCATATAGTTGTTGGCCATTTGTATGTCCTCTAGGGAGAAGTATCTGTTCATGTCCTCTGCCCATTTTTTGATTAGATCATTTGTTTTTTTGTTGTTAATGATTTGTATGAGTTCTTTGTATATTTTGGATATTAGGCCCTTATCAGAGGCCTTGCTTGCAAATATATTTTCCCATTCGGATGGTTGTCTCTTTACCTTGTTGACGATTTCTTTTGCTGAGCAGAAGCTTTTTAGTTTGATGTAGTCCCATTCATTTATTTTAGCTTTTACTTCCCTTGCTTTTGAAGTTAAATTAATAAAATCCTCTTTAAGTCCAAGGTCCTTGAGTTTAGTTCCTATGTTTTCTTCTATGCATTTTATTGTTTAAGGTCTTATATTCAGGTCCGTAATCCATTCTGAGTTAATTTTGGTGTGTGGTGATAGACAACAATCTAGTTTCATTCTTTTGCAGGTGGCTTTCCAATTTTCCCAGCACCATTTATTGAAGAGGCTTTCCTTTCTCCACTGTATTTTTTTGGCTCTTTTGTTGAAAATTATTTATCCATATAAATGTGGGTTTACTTCTGGACTCTTGATTCTGTTCCACTGGTCCATGTGTCTGTTTTGCTGCCAATACCATGCCCTTTTCATTACTGTCGCTTTGTAGCATAATTTGAAGTCAGGCAGAGTGATGCCTCCAGCCTCATTCTTTTTTCTCAGGATGGCTTTGGCACTTTGGGGTCTTTTGTGCTTCCATACAAATCTGATGATTTTTTGTTCTATTTCTTTAAAAAATGCCAATGGAATTTTGATGGGGATTGCATTAAATTTGTATAATGCTTTAGGTAATAGAGTCATTTTAATGTTGATTCTTTCAATGCAAGAACATGGAATATCTTTCCATTTCTTTTTATTTTCTTCAATTTCTTTTAATAGGGTCTTATAGTTGTCATTATATATGTCCTTCACATGTTTCGTTAAATTTATTCCTAGGTATTTTATTCTTTTTTTGTTGCAATTGCAAAAGGAATTATTCATCCACTTCTTTTTCTGACACTTCATTATTAGAGTATAGGAACGCTATGGATTTTTGAACATTGATTTTGTATCCAGAAACTTTACTGTATTTGCTTATTGTTTCTAGTAGTGTTCTTATGGAGTCTTCAGGATTTTCTATATAGAGAATCATGTCATCCACAAATAGTGACAGTTTGACTTGTTTGTTTCCTATTTGGATGCCTTTTATATCTTTCTCTTGCCTGATTGCACTTGCTAGAACTTCCAATGCTATATTGAATAACAGTGGCGATCGTGGACAGCCTTGCCTTGTTCCTGATCTTAGAGGAAAGATTTTAGTTTTTCACTATTAAGTATAATATTGGCTGAGGGTTTGTCATAGATAGACTTTATTATGTTAAGGTACTTTCCCTCTATACCAATTTTTTTAAGTGTTTTGATCATAAATGGATGCTGTATCTTGTCAAAGGCTTTTTCTGCATCTATTGATATGATCATATGATTCTTATTTTTTAATTTGTTTATGTGGTGTATCACATTAATTGATTTGCATATGTTGAACCATCTTTATGCCAATGGGATGAAGTCCACTTGATCGTGGTGTATAATCTTTTTAATCTGTTGCTGTATTAGGTTCGCTAGTATCTTATTTAGGATTTTTGCATCTGTGTTCATGAGAGATATTGGTCTGTAGTTTTCTTTTATTGTGTTATCTTTACCAGGTTTTGGTATCAGAGTAATATTGGCTTTATGAAATGATTTGGGAAGTATTGCCTCCTCTTTGATTTTTTGGAAGAGTTTGAGGAGAATAAGTATTAAATCTTTGAATGTTTGGTAGAATTCACTGATGAAGCCATCTGATCCTGGACTTTTACTTTTTGTTAGGTTTTTGATGATTGTTTCAATTTCCATACTGCTGATCGGTCTATTTAAATTTTCCAGATCTTGATTCAGTCTAGGAAGATGGTATTTTTCTAAGTACTGGTCCATTTCTTCTAAGTTATTAAATTTGTTATTATATACTTTTTTATAGTATTCTTGCATGATCCTTTGCATTTCTGCAATGTCAGTCATAATTTCCCCTCTTTCATCCATGATTTTGTATCCTTTCTCTTTTTTCTTTAGTTAGTCTAGCCAGGCATTCGTCAATTTTATTAACCTTCTCAAAAGAACCAGCTCTTTGTTGTATTTATTTTTTCTATTTTTTTTTGTTTTTGTTTTCAATTTCATTTATTTCTGTTCTAATTTTGACAATTTCTTTCCTTCTGCTGACTTTAGGCCTCATTTGTTCTTCCTTTTCTAATTTTTTTAAGATGAAACATTAGGTTGTTTATTTAAGCTTGTTCTTGTTTTGGGAGAAAGGTCTGTAATGATATGAACTTTCCTCTTATGACCACTTTTGCTGTGTTGCAAAAGTTTTGATATGTTGTACTATCATTCTCATTCATTTCTATGTATCTCTTGATTTATCTTTTTATTTTTTCCCTGACCCAGTTATTCTTCAATAGCATGTTGTTTCATCTCCATGTATTTGTGATTCTTCCTGATTTCTTTCTGCAGTTGATCTCTAGTTTCAAAGCATTATAATCAGAGAATATGGTTGGTATGATTTCAACCCTCTTATATTTGTTTAGGCTATTTCTGTGTCCCAGTATGTGGTCAATTCTTGAGAATGTTCCATGTGCACTAGAAAAGAATGTATAAGCAGCTGTTTTGGGATGGAAGGCTCTGTATGTCAATTATGTCCAGTTGGTCTAATGTGTCATTTAAGGATGTTATTTCCTTATTGACTTTCTGTTTGGATGATCTATCCATATCCAACAGTGGGGTATTTGGGTCCCTTACTATGATAGTGTTTTGGTCTATTTCTCCTTTTAGTTCTGTTAGTAATTGCTTTACATATTTCGGAGCTCCCTGATTGGGAGCATCAATATTAAGAAGTATTATGTCTTCATGGTGCATGATTCCCTTTATCATTATGAAGTGTCCCTTGGTATCTTTCTTTACCTTTTTTATTTTGAAGTCTATTTTGTCTGAAATTAATACCACTACTCCCACTTTTCTCTGAATGCCATTTGCTTGAAATATCATTTTCCACCTTTTCACTTTGAGTCTATATCTATCTGTCTTTGGAGCTGAGATGTGTCTCCTGAAGGCAGCATATGGTTGGGTTTTGTTTTTTGATCCATTATGCAACTCTGTGCCTTTTTATTGGTGAGTTCAGTCCATTTCTATTTAGGGTGATTATTGAAATATGAGGTCTTTTTATAGCCATTTTATCTTTCGCTTTCTGGTAGCTCAGTGTTTCCAGTGCTTCCTTGTCCTTGTGTTTCTGTTTTCTTTATTTCAGTTGGCTTTTGTGGGTTTTCCCTTTGGGTTTTCTTGTTTTATGTTATATACTTCAGTTCTGAATCTTTGGTGTATGGTTACCATTACTAATATGCAAAGGATAGTTATATATACATAAATACATGTATATGTGTATTTATAGATATATACACATATATATGTGTGTATGTATATATACATACACACTAATATGCAAAGGATAGTTATATATATATAAATACATGTATATGTGTATTTATAGATATATACACATATATATGTGTGTATGTATATATACATACACACATATATATACATACACACACATATATATATGTATATATACATACACACATATATATGTGTGTATATATATACAGTCATCTATATATATATATACAGTCTGTATATATATGACTGTATATATATATATAGTCATCCATTTTCTCCTCCCTTTGCAAATTTGAATCTTGTATCCTCCCCTTTTCAGTCATTGTTATCTCATTTTGTCCCTATTTATGCTGAATGTTCATCACTATTTTGCTATACCAATTCTCTTATTATTATTTAAGTTTATAATGCCCTGTTCTTAGTAAGGGTTGCACTCCTCTGCTTCTATTTGCCTACTAGTCACTTTATTCCTAATTATGTTTTTATTTTTATTTTTATTTTGTTATATTGTTTTAGATGAGCTAACACCTTTCAGTATTTCCTGTACTGCAGGCCTTGTAGTGGAGAATTCTCTCAATTTTTTTATGTGTGGAAAGGTCTTAATTTCTCTTTCATATCTAAAGGAGAGCTTAGCTGGATACATTATTCTAGGCTGGTATTTCCTTTCACTTAATAATTTAAATATTTGATTCCATTCCTTTCTGGATTGTAAAGTTTGCACTGAGAAGTCCAATGATAATCTAATAGGTTTTCCTTTATAAGTTACCGTCTTCTTTTCCCTGGCTGTCCTGAGAATTCTGTCTTTGTCGTTGATTTTTGATAACTTTAATACAATGTGTCTTGGTGAAGGCTTTTTTGGGTTGAGATAATTGGGTGTTCTGTTGACTTCTTGAATTCCAAGCCCTATCTCATTTCTTAGATTTGGGAAATTCTTGTCCACTATTTGTCTGAAAATGCTTTCTATTCTCTGCTCCTTTTCCTTGCCTTCAGTAATGCCCATTATTCTTATGTTTCCTCTCCTGATGGTATCAGCTAGTTCTTGTATTTTTCTTTCATTCTCTTTCATTCTTCAGTTTTTCTCTTCTTCCTTCTGATTTATTTCTAGATTTCTGTCTTTGATATCACTGATCCTTTCTTCCATTTGGTTGACTCTATTTCCCAATCTTGCTATTTCATTTTTCAATTCTTGCAGTTTGTTCTTCATCTCCAGAAGTTCTACTTGGTTCTTTTTGAGGATTTCAATCTCCTTGCTCTGCCCATCTAGTTGTTTTTTCAATTCCTGAAATTGTTGATTTGTGTTGTCTTGGATCTCACTGAGTGTTTTCAGAAGTACCATCCTGAATTCTCTGTCTTTTAAGTCGCATATTTCTATGTCTGCAAGCTTATATTCTAAAAATTTTTCTTTTTCTTTCTGAGATGCCTTGCCACCTTGGTTGTTCATGTTGTTTAATGGACTATTTCTGTGCCTGGGCATTAATAGAAGTGTATTCTGTTGTTTTTCCAGAAAGAAGATTTATTATATAAAGATCTATCTTTAGCCTGCTGCAAAGAAAGCACTTTTTTTTTAGGTTTCCAGTAGGTGGCATCTAAGCCTCTTGAATCCCTGCTTTATATAACGCCCAAATGTCTTTTTTATTTTCTTGTAGATATTTAATCACACTTGCTACTCTCAGTTTCAGTCCCTGTCAGTGTTAGCAATGGTTTTGGTAGCGTTTGCTCAGATTCCCCTGGGGGTCCACGGTGATTGTTCTCGGAGTGTATGGCGGAAGGGGCCCTCTAGGTTTGGAGTTGGGGGCTGGCTGTGGCTCAGCCTCGGTCTTGGAACCAGGGCTGGTAAAAATCAACTGTTGTTTCTCTGCTGTCTTGTCCTGCTTCTCTGCTTTCTGTCTTGATGAGTAGGCCCTGTTGCTGGCTGCTAGAAGTTCCGGCACTTCCAGGCGGGCTGATCAGGGAAGTCGCTGCACCTTCTCCCTTCCCTCTCCTCCTGCAGGGAGCTCCAGAGATTGTGAGAGGTGGCTTCAGTCTTGGCAGCTTTTGCTCGGATTCCCCTGGTGCTCTGCAGTGATCAGTTTCAGAGGGTATGGCGGGAGGGGCCCACTGGGTTGAGGGTTGGGGGCTGCAGCTCAGCCTTGGTTTTGGTACCGGGGCTGGTGAAAATCAACTGTTGTTTCTCTGCTATGCGTCCCACCTCTCTGCTTTCTGCCCTGATGACTGGGCCCTCCTGCCAGCCGCTAGAAGTTTCAGCACTTCCAGTCAAGGTGATCAGAGAAGTCGCCGCACCTTTACCCCTTCCGCTCCTCCTTCGAGGAGCTCTGGCAGCTGTGAGAGGCAGCTTCTTTATTTGTCCCAGTTCACTGCCCGAAACGCGCGTTCTGACCTGTGGTAGCTCTTATGCGCGAATCCCACACTCAGATGTGCTAGTGTGTAGTTTGGATATTTTTTGTTGAGTTTTAGATGTTCAGTTTACTTTTGTTTCAAGGGGAGAGATCTGGGGATGTCTCTCACTCTGCCATGTTTCTGCCTGAATAGAAATCATTTTCAGTAAAAGTAAATCAATGAACAGTTTGTCATGGAATATTCGAAATACTAAGTATAAATTTTTTTAAAGCATGTGCTAAAATACATTATCACGTATAACATTAATTATTCTTTGAAGTAAAATGTCGGGAAGTTTTCAGAATAGTAATGTTAGAATAAATTGCACTTGCATTTTCAAGTACAAATAGACTGCATGTTATTTGTACTAATTTAATTAGTGTGTAAAATATGTTTTTAATAGGGCAACGCCATTTATTATTTTAGTTGGAAAAAGCCAGCATTGCCATAGAATGAAACTAGGTAAAATAAAAACTGTAGATTCTAAATTAAAGAAGCAAGTAAAGAATTATTAGCAGACACAGCATTCAGGAAAACATTTCGCTGGAGGGTGCTTTCATGGTAAAAAGAGAGAAAAAGTCTGTTAGGTTTTTCTCTGGGCTTAAAACTATGGATTGTAGTAAAAAGACCCCCTGTATTCCTAGAACAGTAGCAGAATGACAGAGTGGTTGTATTAGTTTCCTAGGGCTAACAAATGATTGCAAACTTGGTGGCTTAAACAGCAGAAACTTATTCTCTCACAGTTCTGGAAGCCAGAAGTCCAAAATCTGGCAGAGCATGTTCCTTCTGGAGCTTCTTGGGGAAGAACTCATGTTTTTCCCTTTGCCAGCTTCTGCTGATTTCAGGAGTTTGTTTTTTTCTCCCTCCTTTCTTTCTTTCTTTCTTTCTTTCTTTCTTTCTTTCTTTCTTTCTTTCAACAATATAACAACAACAATAACTTTCTTTCTTTCAACAACAACTTTCTTTCCTGTTCCCTTTCTTTCTTCCTTCTATTTATTCCTTCCCTTCCTACAGCTTCCATTCCTTCTATTCAGCTAAACTTCTATTCCTTCCTTCTTTCCTTCGGCTGTCAACAACTGTTTCTTTCTTTCTTTCTTTCTTTCTTTCTTTCTTTCTTTCTTTCAACAACAACAGCCTATATATATATATATATATCCCTTCCTATTCAGCTATTCCTTCCTTCATTCTCCATTCAGCCTAACTCCTTCCTTCTTTCTTTTACTTGTGGCCACATCACTCTAGTCTCTGCCTCCATCTTCACATTGCCTTCTCTTCTGCATGTTTATTTATTCTCTTCTGCCTCTTATGAGAATACTTGTCATTGGCTTTAGGGCCCATCCTGACTTCTAAGAATGTCTCATCTCGAAATCCTTAATTACATCCACAAAGACCTTTTTTCCAAATAAGGTCACATTCATGGTTCCAGAGGTTATGACATGGACATGTCTTTTGGGGAGCCACCACTGAACACACTGCAGTGGCTGAGAAAGCAGACTATGGAGCCACATCTGTAAAATGGAGATAATAGTTGCATTACAAAATTCATGTGTAGATTAAATGTCAGAGAGGGTTTGGAGCAGTGCCTGGCTTTTAGGAACAGCTCAATAGATGTCAGCAATAGTTATCAAATAGTGAGTTGGAAAGAAGAGGAAGCACTAATAAAATCGAGAGCACAGAAAGTATTAATAATACATGCTAAGTATTGAAGGATTGGGAAAAAATGTGGAATATATGGATTAAAAGAAAATTAGGTAGAATGCTCAAGGATGCTGGACCTGGATTCTAGTTCCATTTCTCCTAAATTTCAAACAACTTCTCTTACATTTCTTTGCCTTAATTTTTCTATGGACTCATGTGTGTGCATAAATAAAACAACGAAAGAAAGTGCATCCAGCTTCTAGGAGACTCATTTCATCTTGATCATGCTTCTTAATTGAATCTCTGCTCTCAAATCAGTTGCAAAATCCTAGTGAAGTTGCTCATAGTCTTCACGGCACTTTTAGGTAAATTTTTTTTTTTCTCCTGACCTGGTTCATCTTGAGAATTTTCCATTTTCTGTTATAATGGATAATAATTTATAGTCAGCTTTCAGGTTTCCTTTGGGGACTTATCCTATTTTTTGTTATTATATTTATTATCATATTTAATTTTATGATTACACTATCAAATCACTATGCTTCGTACTGTCACTGATAATGTGCGTGAGAACTACAAGCTAAATTTAATAAGCAAAATAAGTTGAGAAAAATAAAACATATTCTCAAGTCAAACATTTTTTTTTATATTTCACTACTGTGTATACTTTTATATGAATTTTCTCTACTATTCAAATAATGGAGAATTGCTTATATTTCATCCTAGAGAAAAATAGCTACTTGGTAACATTTGAAATTTAACTTAAAAAGATCTAGTGGGATGTTATAAATGGTATAGTTTTTAAATTGATTCTTTTGAGACCTTAGATGCTCATTAAAACTATATTGTGTAACAATAAACTTTAACAGCATCTACTTTAGCCTGGGTTGTACTTAATAAATGTATGTATCATGTACTATAACACAGGCTAATGGAAGTGGAGTATAATCTATATAGATTCAGTGAAATGTACCTCAAAATATAGAGTTTTAGCTGATAAACCCTTTGAGTAATCCAAAAAAAAAAAATATGTGGATTAGAAAAAATAGCTTAGAAATTATTAGAGAGAAATTCACAATTACTGGGCCAGGAGAATAACAAAAGATTCTGGATGACTTTTGATACATGAGGTATACTTAACATCTCTGGTTTGAAAGACAAAGTAGATAGTGCAGCCCCATGCTTCTGATGTGTGATTATCACCCTTTCCCACCTTGTTGGATAACAGGTCTATAACTTTATCAGAGCCAGAGTGGAATTAATTTAGCCTGGAAGGTACAGCCTTGGCTTTGCTTCTAGAACACACCCAGGAGACCCTGATGATTATCCTTACCCTACTCACATCTTCTAATACTTTGCAGAGAAACTCTGCTCGTGAAATGAGGCCTTAACATTAAACTCTGCTCATGAAATGAGGCTTGAAATGTTTCGCTATTGATTTTTCCCTCTGGAGTATTGGTTTGCTTCTGGGTCCTTAGCAGAAATTCTTAATATCTGGAAATAAATAAAGGGTTTTTTTGTTTGTTTTTGTTTTGTTTTGTTTTGCTTTTAAATCTAGCCGTATGACTAGAGATTAAAGATTATATCTCAAACTTGGGAACTACAGGATAGTTCTTTGTAGTATGCTCGATCCCCATAGGATTGTGGTGAAGATCAAATAGGTTTCCTCAAATGAGCTTCTTCAAAAGCACTATACTTTTTCCCAAGTAAGTGTGTTCACTGGAGGTTAGAGAATTTAATCTCACAACCACAGAAAAAGCACTTTTAAGTTTGGAGGCAGATGAAACCTGATTTAAACTATAGCTCTGCTAGTTGTCAGGCATAAAGTCTTAGGCCCCTTATTTAACCTCGTTGACCCTCGGTTTCCTAATCTCTGTAATGATACTGACAATACCCACTTCATAGGGTTTTGTTTGTGTGTATTAAACAATGCTTTTCATAAAGTGCTCATACAAGGTCTATACTATCTGACACAGTGACCTCTCCATAAACAGTAACTACTATTATTCATATAGTGGTCAAAGATGGTATGTGAGTTTCTGGGAGGGTATAAACTTCATCAACCTCTTTTAGAGATGCAAGATTTGTATGTTTTTCTCATTCTGCCTACCTTCTAATTTATTTCCCACTTAGCTGCTAAAGCGATAATTTAAAAACACAAATTAAATGATGGCATTCCCCTGCCTCTACTCTTTCTAAGGCTTTCCAGTAGACCTAGATTACAAGCTAAACTTCTCGTTATGCCTTCGAAGCCTTTCTTGCTCCTCTAGTGTCATCGACCCTGCTCCAGCTGTGCAGACCTATCTGTTTCTCAAAAATGTCAACCTCTTTCCCACTTCATTTGCATGTGCTGTTCCCTTTACCTTTAAGGACCTGCCCTACCACGCCACACTCACACCTCTCTTCGCAATTGTCAAAAACACAGAAATAGAGTTCTCATACTGTAACGTTTCCTCACACTGAACCATCTGCTCAAAATACATCTCTGCAAAGAAATCGTCTCTGATCGCCCTCAATAATTTCCTGTCCTCTTTCATTGCAGCATATCTATGTTCTGTTTTACTTTATAAACTCTGCGGTAACAGAGAACTTGTCAACTTTGTACATCATTATATACCCAGTGTCCAGAGTAGTGCCCAGTACATAATATGTGCTCAATAAATATTTGTAGGGATGGGTAAATAAATAAACTCTTCATTTAGGGAACTCTCTTAAATGTCTAGGTAAACGTGAGTTCAAAATCTATTAACTATAGTTGTACATTGATCCTAAAAATTCATGCATAAATCAAATTCTCTACCCATATTAAATAAATTACAATTTTAAACTGAGTTGGATGATATTCTCAGAGATGATTTAGGTTCCTTTTGAGTGAGCTTCTGGCAGAACAACTAGCTAAAATATATTAACTTGATCTTCTTCATTGCTGTCAAAATCCTGGACCTAATAGATGAAGAAGCGCTAAACTGTTTCTGAGGATTGTGTTTGGGTCTCAGTGCTTTCATTTTAAATAGTGACTTCTGTGCACTCCATTAAAAAGTCTTTAGGTCAACTCTAGTTGGAAATCTTAGCCTTCAGGTTTAGATAAAAAGCAGAAACAAAACAATCATAAAATGTCTAATGAGTAATGACCAGGATAGTGGTTCAGAATCTGTTTGTGTGAAGAATAGTTGAGGGACCTTGTGGTGTGAAGCTCTGAGGGTGCACCGTGGCTATCCTCTGATGTTTCTGGGCATAGCCTGGAAGAGGGAGCACACTGTTTCTGAATGCCTCCACAGAGCAAAGATAGAACCAATAACTGAAAGTCACAGAGAAGTATATTTCTAACTTAACTAAAATAAGAACTTTATGGATAATAAAGTTGCATTGTACATGTATGGAATTATCGTCTCAAGAAATGATGAGTTGTTATCACTGGAGGTAAGGAATCCAGCACCTTATGGTAAATTAGTTTCCCATTGGATTAAGGGGCAGATCCATTCATAATGGTCCATGAGCTCTGAAAACTTATGAAAAAAGATGAAAAAAATTAAATTTACCATGACTGTTCTCAAGGATACTTTTATATTTGCTTTGGGAATAATAATGAGAGAATCCAGAGGGAACTTTGTGAGAGGTCATATTGACACCCTATGTTGCAAATCCAGTAACAACAAGTGGTCACCTAATTGCCTTCATAAAGGATGGGTTGAATTAAATGTAGGACTTCTGCTTTGCCAACTGGGGTTTGCAGATGGGGAACCTGCCATCCAAAGCCCTCTTTCTCTCCATTTTGACTCTCAAGTTCTCACCTAAATGAATGGTAAACAAATATTTAAAATGTATCATCTTGTGGAGTTGCTAAATTATCTGCTTTGGACACCTGTGTGTCTTGGCTCATGCTCAGAGTTAAAAATCCAGAACTTCTGACACTAAATAGTAAACTCTGTTCCCCTGTCACTGTGCTTCTCATGCTTAATTCTGTGAGATTTGCTTCTAAAATATTGATAATCAATCAAGATTGGAGCTATGCTATGTTGCTATATTCCATTTGCCTTATATTCATCTTTTAAGCTTTAACTTTTGCTAAAATCCTGATAAGTAAATAAAAATTCTAGGTATAATTTTGTTTCAGCAACTAGGGAGGAAAAAAATGTTAAAAGAAACAAGATATATTAAAATTATTTTTGGGAAGGCACAATTTTTTCATTGCTTATAAGTGCCCTAGACTTCTTTTTAGAAGTGGCAGAGTGCCCTGGAAATATGAGTGCATACTCCAGTTCTCAACATTTAAAGTTACAGTGAAAGTTTCCTGTCATTTCAAATACACAGATGATATGATTTTCCTGCTCTGACTCCATATTACTGAAGAGGGCCATAACACCAAGATTGCTTCTAGTTGAATAATCAAGATGGCATCAAAGTTGATATGGGAACAACTTTTTAAAAAAGTATTTCTATACCAGCATTATAAAGCCTCTCTTCCACCATCCAATTTATACTCACAGTTGCTACCACTGCATATTATTATATTGCTACAATATTTTTGAGTTAACTTTCACTGATAACGTTTTCATAAAAAAGTAAATTTGTCTGCCTATAATATAATTTCAGAAGGCTTACTGTGTTCCTAAGTATATTATTTTATAAAACAGTATATGTCAATATCCTATGTAAATGTAACCTTGAAATCATCTTAAAAGCCAATTGGAAAAAATGACTTGATTTAAGACAATTTTTTGAAGAATTCAGAAATTATGTAAATTCAACTAAACTTATTTTATTCTTATCTAAATGGAGAATAATTACATACTGCTAATTTATTTTCCTAATTTATTTATGTCCCAATAACTCGATTGTGTCACATTGGGGAATATATGAAAACATTACAAAATTAAAAATTTTTTATAATTATAATTGCAAAAAACATATACAGTAGTAGGTAAAAAAAAAGATAGCTTTTGCTATTACCAACTAAATATTCTGAAAGTCATTTGTTGCTTACTTTCCTGATTTTATTAGAAGTTAGATTTAATACTTGTGATTCAGTTTATTCAAAGATCCATATGTAAGATGTCATTTCATGATATGCAAAAATCAAAAGAGCTGCAAAAATTATTTAACAATTGCAGGTTTCTTTTGTGCTTTATTAATCCTCTGTTCCATGGGTCCTGGTAAGTATGCCAAGTAAAAATGAGAATTAGGTCTGTGTTGGTTAGAAGGGTATAAAATTTTATATTTTCTTTCAGGGATGGTTGTGTGGTATTACAATATTCACACCCATCTTAATTTAAGCTGTGTTTTTCTGTTGATATTTCCTCAAGTCTATCTAAGGAGGACTGGTGGCTGTGGTAGTAGAGGGAAATAATGAGTTATTATTGACATAATGTATTTATCTGATTCAAGTGCATGACAGTAATTTTCCTTTCAGTGGACATAAAAAGAGGTTTCTTTCTGTAGGAGATGACATTTATACTTTTATCCAGTGGTCATTTACTTCTCCATATCCACTTCCCACCTTCCTCTATTCCACATTTCCTCACAGATTGGTTTCAACAATGGCTATTTTCTAGTTACCTGTAGGGCTCAGCCAAAGGGAGCCACCAACAGGACATCAGAATGTAGGAAGAGAGCTAGGGTGGGTAGTGATCCCCTAGTTTCTTCTTTACCAGATTGCCTGGGTTGCCTGCATCCCATTAGGAGAGGATATGGCTCCTGTCAGGCAGCCTTCCTTATGTAGCTCTCTGTAAGTTCCAGTAACTGCCCCTTCCCTTTGTCCCTTAAGTCTGAGATGCTAATAGCAACCTGTCCCAGCATATGACACTAACCCTGCCAGTGTGTTTGTAAGTGACCCTTTCATTAAATGCCCTGCAGTGATCCTACTTCACCTGGTCATTTCTTTTCTACTGGAAACATGGCTATTGCAAGTGAAAAATAAGAGAGAGACAGTCCTGGTTTTTAAAGAGTTTCAGACCGATGTGATCCAAAACTACACTGATTCTTCCCTTATTTCTCTTCCAATGTGAGACAATGGCATGTGCAAACATTCCCCCGCACACTTTTCCATCTCCATGTCTAGTGAAGCTGGGCACCAAGGAAACCTCTTTTCTACCTCTCTTAAATCCCATTTTAAGAGGTCTCTTAAGGCCACCAGAATGTGCTGACATAGAAAGCTGATGTTGGTCCATCATAGAGAGAACAAGCCATCTGTTCTTTTTTTGTATTTCCTACCAGTAGTGATGAATCCATGCTCCTATGTCATTTGTGGATGTGTGTTATCTGTGGCTCATATTTGTGAGAAGAGGCCAGCAAGATGAGATATTTTGGAGCACTGGGGTGGAGTCATAGTTTCTGGCTATACGTTCTCTGTTTTAGCTTTCAGGTTCCTCACAATATAAAAAAGGAAACAGAAGTAAATTATCTTGCAAGACCTTTCCAGCATTAACATTCTCTTTAAGGCAGCGGTTCCCAACATTTTTGGCA
The DNA here is from genome assembly GCF_902729225.1 of Pteropus medius. NCBI lineage: Eukaryota > Metazoa > Chordata > Mammalia > Chiroptera > Pteropodidae > Pteropus > Pteropus medius. Next base: position 6,436,820 of record NW_024351730.1, on the reverse strand, counting down.
CCAGGGACCGATGCTCCTATGAGAATCTAATGCCTGATGATCAGAGGTGGAGCTGAGGTGGTGATGCTAGCAGTTGGGAGTGGCTGCAAATACAGATGAAGCTTCACTCGCTTGTCAGCTGCTCACCTCCTGCTGTGCGGCCCGGTTCCTAAGAGTCTACAGACCAGTACCTGTGTGCGGCCCAGGGATTGGGGACGCTGGCTTTAAGACTAAGGTCTGCAACTCTGGGAGCTCCCTATGACTATGACTATGTGAGAATCATTCACTGAACAACCTAACAGAGACAAATTTAGGAATATATTTTTCTAGAAACAATAGTGTGATTCTCATCAATGAATAGTAAGTACATCATTACCTCAATAGCATAACCCTGACCAAATGACATGTCAAATAAAAGTGTATTAGTTACCTACTGCTGTATAATAAATTACCACACATTTAGTAGCTTGAATGAACACATCTATTATCCATAGTTTCTGTGGATCTGAAATGTGGGAATCACCAGGGTCCTCTGCTTCAGGGTCTGTCATATGGGTACGATCAGGCGTTGAACAGGGCTGGGATCTTATCTGAAAACTTGACTGGAGAAGGATCCACTTTCAAGCTTATATGATTGTTGAAGAATTTCAGTTTCTCAAGGACAGTTGAACTGAGGGCCTCAGTCTCTAGCTGGCTGTTGGCCAGAGGCTACCCTCAAGTCTTTGTTATGTGGCCTTCCCGAAATGGCAACTTGCTTCATCAAAGGCAGTAAAGGAGAAAGTCTGCTAGCAATAGAGAAGTCACAATCTTGTACTTGATGTACACAATCTTGTACTTTCCGTGTACCCTAATGATGGAGGTGACATCCCATTCCCTTCTCTTGGTTGGCAGAAGGTCACTAGGCCAGCCCACACAAAGGGAGGGGCTTCCCCAGGTTGTGAATACCAAGAGGTGGAGATTGCTGGGGACCATCGTGGAGTTTACCTGCCACGAAGAGTCTGTTTTTTTTTTTAATGGAAAAAGAATTTTAAATCCTGAGCTCTCCTAATATATTTAAAGTAGTTTATTTGCCAAAAATAAAAAGCAACAACTAAATGCAATATGGGATCCTGAATGGGGATCTTGAGGTTATTTAAATAGGGCTCTTACTTTAGTTAAAGATATTGTACTAATGTTAATGTCCTGGTTCTGGTAATTATACTATAATTATATAATGTGTTAGCCTTAGGGGAACCTGGATGAAGGAAACTTTCCATGCTATTTTTATGACTTTTCTGTTAGTTAAAAAGTAATTCAAAGTAAAAAGTTAGAAAGAGTGATTTGTAAAACAAAAATCTGTATCTATTTTGTAACTGTATTTTATTTAATAATTTTAACATTATGTCTTTATCAGAACTTTATTTTTTTGCAGATAAAATCTATAAAGTTTGTGGGAGAATGAAGATATGTTGTTCAAAGGGCACAAAAAAGAAAAAAATCTATAATTTGGTGGATAAACAAATTCAAAAATTGGGGGTAGATAAATTTGCTAAAAATTATATAGGTAAAATCTATAGTTTTTTTGGTAGATAAATTATTTTACAACATCTTTCCTAGTGGAAATACCAAACAAAAAAAACTCAGTATTACTATGTAGTAGAACTATTTATATATATTTGTTTTCTGCTTAAACTGTAGTAGAAATGTGTTAGGAATTTTTGCACAATACCAAATACACATCATCACACATCAATTTAAAATAATCATCGTTTCTAAAATAGTATTCTGATAGCTAGATCCAGCTCCTCCCCTGTGCTGAACACTGTTTTCAGATGTCAGTCAGCTTGTTGCTTGGTTATAGACACTTATATTCCAAAATAGTGTGGTCTATCTCAGCACACTGTTCCACGTGCTGAAAAACAAAATACTTCAACCCTTCATGGGCAGTTGGATTTCATGCAAAGCAAGAACAAATGGTTCCTCATTTTACTTACTGTTTGAAAGGACTGCTAGTTATTAATACTCTACCACTATTTTGCATGTCGTAGTCCAACGATTTAAAGCTTATGGGTCTCGGTTGGTTATACCTCTTTTGAGAGCTATTTGGAAACACTCTAGACATTTTTCTTAGGCCCTATTTTTAGAATGGAAGGCCTAAATGGTATTTTAATGTCTCTATATATTCCCAGAACGAATCTCAAGAAAAAAATGTCTATCACCTTTTGAAATTTAGCAAAGCTGGTGGGATTATCACTGCTCCTCTGAGAAGCATTGTGTTAAAGGAGAAAATCTGATTTACGGAATGTTACTGGTAAAAGGACCATGAAAAATTAGCACTTCCAAATTCCTCACTTTTCAAATGAGGAAACTGAGTCTTGGTATAAGTGGACCCCTTGGCCCAAGATCAGACAGTGAGGAGTGGCCATGTGAAAGTTTTAGGGTGGTGGGCTTACCCTTTCCTGCAGCAAATGACCATAGTAAGAGTCAATGGGAATAAGTCAGCTTCTGAGTTAAAGATTCAGCTATAGAACAAGTAAACAATCTGCTGAGCCCCTGCAGAAACCTTCATTTCTCTTACTATAGATGATTCTGAGAAACTGTGGAGTGATCCAAAAACATGTGGGTTCAGAAGTGAGGAACGGTCCAGGAACCAACCACTAGGGAGAGTTGGGCATCAAGTATTAGCTTTGCAGTGATCTCCCCACCTCATAATTCTGAAGAAATTCCAACCCCCCCACTCCCTGTAAATGGCACCTGACATTTCATCAATTAGAGATCCTTTGCTCCAGCAAATCTTCTAATGATGCAAAAAACTTCATGAGGGTTAAGCATCCAGCTGTTATTATGAATTACTCTGTGTTGTTTTAATCTCTTTTCTTCTTTGAATGCCTGATTGTGATCTGCTGTCTTGGGGAATATAATTCTGATTGTAGACAAAGAAAAAAATGCTTAAGAGCACATAATGTTCCGATGGAAATGGCAGTCTAGGTGGGGTGCTGGAGTGGGGGTGGTCATGATGATATCAGAAACTAGGACCTAGGTCAGGGACTAGAAGGCAAAGGAAGAATGCCAAAGCCAGAGCTAGCTTTCTGAGCAGCTTTACTGCAGACTGTCTCACATCTGGAAAGAAAAGAGGAATGACTTCACCCTTCTCTTGTGTTTCTTAACCTTTTGACAAATACCGATTCCTTGCAGTTACCTAGGAGTTTGTAGAATGAAGGGAAAACCAACCACTGTATGCATGGTCGGTCCACTCAAAAAGCACATATCAAATTTTGAGCTAACCTTGAATTATGCTTTTGGAACAGATGTTCCTGAAGTAAGCACGGACATGTAATTGAGTGGTTAATAGAGTGGGTCCTTGGGTTTTAATCCTGGCTCTGACACTCACTATCTTAGCGACCTTGGACAAATCTCTTATTTTTCCTGTGCTTTAGTTTCCTAATTTGGGTATTAGGGAAAATAGCAATAGTACCTATCACTCAGGGCTGTAGTGAGAAATAAATGAGTTAATGCGGGTAGAGCACTTAGAACAGAGCTTAGCAAAGTGTGAATTAGGAATTCTAAGTTTGACACCTTTCTCAACCATATAATCAAGTTTTATTTGAAAAATTATAGTCTCTAAATTATCTGGAATAAGTTAAAATATTATTTAAGTAATACTTTCTTAGCCTATAGATATCTAATATATTTCCTGAACAGCAGGCAGATGTCTTCTTTATATCGAGATACTTGCTTTGACCATTTCATGTTTTATGTGCTAAACCTAATCTTTAAAATGCAAAACTCTCCTTCCACATCTTCACTAACAAACTTAATTATATATTAATATAGGTAGATAATTATTTGACTATCAGGACTCTAAAAGGTATTTAGTTTTAAGGCAGTATCTGAGAGGAAAGTCAAAAGCATTTGTACCTGAATGTAATTGCTGAGTACCCCTTTCCATATTTTTATGTATAACAAGATCTTTCTCCCAAGATTCTTTTATAGGACTCTATCAGTTTTACTTTAATTCAATGAATGGCACATCCTATTATGTTTCTGTAATCCATAGAAGTATGAGTGGGAGATTATAAATGTGTTTGTTGATCAAGGAATTTAAAGCCCAATTATTAGGCTTTTATATGAGACTAGACAATATGGGAGAGTAGATAGAGCATGACTGAAAGTCGAAATATTTGGATTCTCTTTCCACTTCTGCCATTAGGAAGCTGTGTGACCTCTAGTTCATCCCAGAATCTGGGCCTGTCTCAAATGAAGGATTTGAATGAGGTGTTGTTTAAGGTTTCTTATAGATTGAATCGTGTATGATTCTGCAGTATCTTAGTGACCCTACATTTGTGAAGTGTGTGCTTTGCTTTGACTAACATGTATATTTTCACTCCCAGTTTCCTTACAACCATTTGAAATGTCTCTCCAGATCACCGGCCAGGGTGAGGGATGCAGTCTATAGCTGAAAAGTAGAAAAAGCCACCTGGCTCTGCAAAGAACAAGTGCATGGCCTTGGCTTTGTAGTGTCCTAGTCCCCAGACACAGAGCTGTGGAGCCAGGAGTGTTTGATTGCCTGTCAGATGAATAAAGACAAGCTCTGAGCATCGTTACTCTTACCATCAACGGACAGTTGTCTGCATTTTTCTCTTTTGCAGAAGATAAAATAGAAATCTGAGAAGATAAAACTGCTTATAAACTGTAGATAAATACATTGTTTATAACTGTAGATAAATAACTGAGTTGCCATATATGTTTGTTTCTTTTTCAGGGCTGCAGTGAAAATTAAGGAACAGCTTTCTCTCTGTGTCTCAGAGATACTTTGGATTTCTCAAAGGGCAGATAAAGAAATGAGATTAACCTATTTTGTGACCTACTTTTGCCTTTCCAATTTGGAGGCCTTTATTTCCATGTCAATTCTTCTTTTTGATATTAAGTAGAGCTCTTTCGTTGGTTGGCAAGTTTACTTTAGCACAGGAAATCTTTAAAAAATCATTGGGGATTAATGCTTCTATAGGAGATAGTTAGATATGTTATGGAATTAGCTTATTCCCCTTAGAACCATGACAATAGGGTGGCTGAAATTCTTGTTATAGGATTGAATGTATAAATTTAAGCTGATAATTACAGTAAATACAAATTAAGATAATATTGCAGACCTGGTGGCCAACTTTAATTTCATTAGTATTTCTAGAAGTAGTCTGTAAAAACATTAATTTTTATCTTTCTCTTTTCTTCTAGTCATGGACTCCTGCCTTGTAGGTCCTTTTGTGAGGCTGCGAGAGAGGGCTGTGAATCAATCTTGGGGATGGTGAACACCTCCTGGCCTGATTTCCTCAAGTGCTCCCAGTTTAGAAGCCAAACTGAAATCAGCAACGTCAGCAGGATTTGCTTCTCACCAGAGCAGGAAAAAGGAAAGCAATGTAGGTGTCTGTGTTTCATCGCATTTTAAAAAGTTTTAATTGAAGTATATCATTTATACAAGGGTGTATACAAATAATATGTACAGTTCAACATTACCAAAGTGAACAGACCCATGTAATCGGCATCCCGATCAAGAAATAGAATATTAACAGTACCAGAGAAATACTCTCAAGCCCCCTCCCCGTCATCTCACCCTCCCCAAAGAGCCTCTCTTCTGACTTCTAGCACCTTAGGTAGTTTTGCCTACTTTTGAGCTTGATATCGATTGGAGTAGTCCAGTATGGTCTCCTTTTGTATCTAGTCTTTGCTCAATATATGTTTGAGAGATTCATTATGTTTTCGTCTTCTCGTGGTTTATTCATTCTTACTGTTATATAGTACTATACCACAGTGTATTTTTCTATTCTACTATTGATGGATGTTTGAGTTGTTTCCAGTTATTATGAGAATGATGCTATGACTATTCTTGCACATGTCTTTGATTGAACGTGGTTATGTATTTGTTCAGCAAAAGAGTTTTTTAAAGTGGTTATATCAATTTATACTCCTACCAGCTATGTGTGAAAGTGGCAATTGCTCCAAATCCACCCCAACACTTCGTAGTACCATCTTTTCATTTTGGCAATTCTGATGATAGTGTTCTGGTATCCCTTTGTGGTTTTAAGTTGCATTTTATGATGAATTTGATTGAATTTAAAAAATGTTTATATTATTCGAATATCCTTTTTTCATAAAGTGTTTGTCCAAGTATTTTGAACATTTTTTTTCATTGGGTAGTTTGTCTTTGTTCTTGATTTAGAGTTCTCTATGCGTACTTGATATAAGCTATCTGTTGGTTATGTATATTGTGAAGATCTCTCATTCAGTGGCTTATCTTTCCTCTCTGTTATTAGTGTCTATTATGGAATAGAAGTTCTTAATATTAATAGGTCTACATTATCAATCTTTTCTGGTTCTCAGATTTCTAGACTCTCATGCTACAGTATATAAAAACATCTTTCTAAGCTACTAGGGAGGCCTTTTAGCCTTCACACATGAGTTACAATTGCCCTTAGCTTTGAGTTATCCTTTTCTAGGACATTGATGCTTAGCAGTAAGCTATTCAATCCATTGTCCTTATAGTTACTTTCCTCTGTACTTTTCAAACACTTGATAAATTACCCCATTTAGTGCATTCCTTTCTATAGGTGTACTATCCCAATTAACCCCCATGAGGATTTTAACAATTAGACCACCCTTGTATGCTAGGGAATGTCTATCTCTACCTACCATCAAGGATGGCAAACTTCACTGCCATCTCAGCGGTGAGTGTCCAGACTGATGATCCATCACTTCATTCTCTTTCTTGGACCACTCTTGTGACTGTCGCCAAGTTGGGTGTTCCAGAAACAGTTACTGAGATGAGGTTTGTCATCCAGGGTATTTATTAGGCATTAGCACTTGTGTAAAAGAGGGAAGAGAAACACAGGATTGTGCAGAGGGAGATGTTGAAATGAGATCCAGACCCATTAGAGCCTTGGCTAAATCCACAGGGAGTTCTGGAGTGTATGTGGCCTTCTCAGTTCCAAGTTGAGACAGTGTTGTACCACATAATGATGTTTCGGTCAATGGCAAACCTCATATACAACAGTGGCTCCATAAGATTATAATGGAGTTGAAAAATTCCTATTGCCTAGTGACATGTAGCTGTCATAATGTCCTGATACAATGTATTGCTTATGTATTTGTGGTGCTGCTGATGTAAACAGACCTACTGTGCTGCCAGTCACATAAAAGTACGGCACATAAGATTATGTATGGTACATGATACTCGATAATGATAATAAATGACTGTGTTACTGGTTTATGTATTAACTATATTATACTTTTTTACATTATTTTAGAGTGTATTGTTTCTACTTATAAAAAACGTTTGCTGTTAAACAGTATGCTGTGTTATGCTAGGCAGCAGCTTCATACATGTTGTGTTTACCTCACTTTTTGATCATATCATTTTCTCTTGTGCTTGATTTAATCTCATGTTGTTTAGTACAGTAACATGCTGTACAGGCTGGTAGTTTAGGAACACTAGGCTACACCATACAGCCTAGGTGTATAGTGGGCTACACCATCTAGGTTTGTGTAAGTGCACTCTGATGTTTGCACAATAAGACAATTGCTTAAGGACTCATTTCTCAGAATGTATCCCTGTTGTTAACCTGGGCATGACTATATATCCGTCCATCAGACAGTCACTGGATGTGGTCCTTCCTGGGAAGGGTGTGCCTTGGGTGGGGCAGCTCTCTGCCCCTGAGGCCAAACCTGAAGGAGTTAAGGCTGTTGGCTATATATAGATGGGGGCAACAAATTCTCTCCTGAAGGGCAGGCACATAGAGTGTGAACAGATAGATCACCTTGATCCAATCAGATACTGAGGCAATTTTGCTGTTTATAAGACAGTGTTAATAAGGTTCCATCTACCTCTGGTTTGTTTCCATTCTCAGGGTACACTTCTTTAGAGAGCCCAACTGAGAAGCTGAGGTGTTTCCTGCATTCTGCTCCTCCTTTGGCGTCCCAGATTCTAATATTTTTCTTCTCAGAACAACAAGATTGCTGGAATTTCCACTTTACTTTGCAGAGGTTTTCTGCTTAGCTCTTTATGGCAAATACATGCTCTTTCTGGCAAATGCCTTGAAGGGAAATCCTTCCGAGCGTGGTCTATGTCTCTTTCTTCACTGCATACTTGACCCCTTGATACTTGGCTCCTTTGGCAGCACCAAAATGCCATTTTTTTTTTTAATCTCTCCACTCCTGCGGGATTGCCAAAAGCTCTACTGGCTTCTCTGCCTCTTCGCAGAGGTCCCATGTCCAGATTCTGAGTGTCTAGCACCATGCTGAGAATTGGCAAATTCCACAAGGGAAAAAGCATCCACAGAATGTAGCCTGCTGGTTCTGCAGTTATTTTCCCTCTGAGATCTTAGCCACTCACCTCCCAGTTGTCTCACCAGCAATTAGATGTCTTTAAAGAGATGTTTCTTGTGTTTTATCTGGCTTTTCTAGTTTTACATGATGAGGGCATTGACCTACCACAAGTTACTACATTGTAACTAAAAGTAAGAGTTATTTATTTATTTATTTATTTATTTATTTATTTAGTTAGTTAGTTAGTTAGTTAGTTAGTTATTTTTAACACAATGTTTACTAGAGGTCTGCTGCTATATTAGGATTCCTTCCAAAAGATGGTACATAGCAATAAGTTATCAGAAGGATGAGCCAGTCCCTCAAGTCTTTTTTTTCTCTTTCAGCTACATCTGCCCCTATTTTGATAAGAATGCTTTACTGGTGATTATTTGGAAAATGTAGCCTATTGATACAGGACTTAAGAATCCACAGAGAAAATTTGGAAATCAAAACATCATCAGTGTTCTTTAACACTGATGATCAAAATGTGTTAGTTCTTGAAAATTAAAATAATGCCAGTAGTCTTTAATAGGTCAAACTGAAATGCCATTTAATATAAGTTCTCTAAATATCAGAAGCTATTACAAGTTTTCTAATCTTGGAACAGACTGATGACCCATTTATATTTAAAAACATGTTTAAAGAAGATAGAAACTTCCTAAGTATACCTATCTGAGATCCTCTACTTGTTATAGTCTTTTTAGAATTCTTGATTGTAATATTTTGTCCTAGAATTAATTTCCTGAAAACAGATCTGATAATAATTTTCGAAAATTGTTTGATGCAACATATTCCTAGAATTTAATTTTTCTGTCTCACACTTGATAAACAGGATGCTAGCCATCATAGATATGTTCATAATTTGTGTGCTAGGAAGAAAGCTACTGCTAGTTATGATCTTTGTGTATATATCAGAACATAATTTGTAGCATACAGACACAGTTTTTAAAAATGTATTCATGTACTAAGAATACACTGTACACCATAAAAAGTTATTTATTATATAATATAGTCTTGATTATATATAGATTTATGCTGTAGGACCACTTATAAATACAACTGAGTTCTTTTCTCACTTTTTTCATTCAATAAATATTGAATGTTCAGAGCATCAACCTAGGTAATCTAAAATAATAAAAATAATTACAGTGTTTATAATATTAGTTTATACCCATCTAGTACGGTGGTTCTCATCCAAAGATGATTTTGCAGCCTCCACCTGGGAACATTTGGCAATATCTATAAACCTTTTAGTTGTCACAATTTTGGGGACAGAAGGAGTTACAACAGATATCAAGTAGGTAAAGACCCACTATGCTGCTAAACAACATGCAATGCACAGGACAGATTAAAAGTACATGGCCCAAAATGTTAACAGTGCTCCATTTGTGGAACCTTGTCTAGCACTTTATGTTTTGCAAAGTACTTTCTAATAATAAATAATAACAACAACAACAACAACAACAACAACAACAACAACAACCACATTTCCTACCTTCAAGGAGCATTAAATCTAATCTGGTACACCAGTATTTGAGAAACAATGTAAAAAGAACATTTGTAACTACACCCAAACATGCTGTCGCACAGAAACTATAAAGGGACACAGGTTAAATGTTAATGGAGTAGAGTGGAGTCAGTTACATAAAGAAATTCTGAATTTAGGAAAAGGAGAAGGACCTCACTTGACAAAGAGGAAGAGAGAAATTGTCCTGGTGTAGGCATTCAGCACTGTGAAGTCATATTGAGCTGCAGGTTCCTATTTAGCCTAGGAAATGAATGATGATTAAAAGTTGACTCCCATCTTAGTCTCCTCCTTCTCACTTGTGTAATCATTTGGCCCAAGAAAATAGTAAGCACCCCTTTACATTAAGGAACCCATTCTCTTTTCCAAAGTGCTTTCACAGCTGTTAGCTCACTTTGCTTTTAGAGTAAATCTATGAGGTATTATCATCTTCATTTTATAAATTAGGAAACTGAGGTTCAGAGATGTCATTCCAAGGTTATTTTAAATCCAACTTCTCAGGCTCTATTGTCTGCCCAATAGTTCACCATCCTGGGACCATCCTGATTTGATTATTAATCCTTGAACATTACTCTCTCTTACAGCCCCCTTCTCACAAGAGCTTTCAAAACGTCTTTTCAGATTGAGTTGAGCCCAAACCCACAACTTATAACAGCTGCTTTTTCCAGTTCACAGCTCTGTAAATTCATTTCTTCTTCTCTGAGCTTCCTTTGGACCAGTCATATCTCTGGAGGTATTTTGTTCTCATATAGAATGGTACACAGTTGTCCTATCCCTTGTATCTTACGTTGATGCTGGGTTCTGTAAAGTAAATAATGTGCTAAAGTGATAATGCTGTGGGAACTGTTCTTCAGAGGTTTTAAAGTAAATATTTGTGTATGTTTCCATAGTTGAGTTGTGAGAACTCAAGGGGTTAAAGGTCAAGGCCCATCAATCATTCTGAGCTTTCTGACTAATCTTTTACTGTACCTTGTCTGTGATCATATATGGAAAGTAATTTTTTTAAAATGCTATTTCTGTACCTCTAAAATGCTCTCCTCTGTCAGGAAAGAACTTTGGCTATTTATTCTCATTTACCTCTTCCTTTTCCTAGTATCTTAATTGCTTTTCTAGCTCTGGTTGCTGATAGCAACCATTTCAGTGCATTAGCAGCAAAATTGTAGTTTCAAGATCTTGGTAAAACACATACTCTGTATTTCTCCTATTGAATTGTGGATTCATTTGGGAGAAATTATGCAATACTATTTCTTTGATATACTTAGGGTCAATGTTTTGCTGGAGATAGGTGATTATAGATAGCATCACGGAGTTACTAAAAACTAGCTATGCACTTTTCATTACAATAAATAGTTGACTGAAATGAGGTTTTCCTAGAACTTTGAATTTTCCTACATTTATAATTTTAAATTATTAAAAAATTAAATTATAAAAACATTTTCTTTCTTCCATATATAGCTGCTTCTTTTAAGGGTATCAAACTTAGATCTGAAGACTTGTATTTAAGCCTGACCATTTAACTTAATAACTCTGTGGTCTTGAGCAAGTTTCTTAAACCCTCTTAACCTCTCTTTCCTCATCTTTATAATAAGCATAACAATACCTTGATGGTAGAACTGTTTTATGGGCTCAATGAGATAACGTATGTGAAAGAATTTTATAAGCCACGATGCATTATGCAAATGTGAATGCTTCAATTTCACAGACGTTTAGAAGCATATTTTATGTACTAGGCAGTTTATCAGAAACCGGAAAAGGAAAGATGACATGCATACTTTTAAAGAGCTCATAGGCTAGTGGAGAGATAGACATATAAGCACAGAGGCAGCGCCTGAGAAAAGGATTTGAGCACAAATGGTATATTTGGGAGAGACATAGGACATAGAGAAATAGAGATGTGATTCAGGGAAGGGAAGATGGACGGCCAATAAAGGTAAAATTATTAAATCAGCTACCATAGTGGGCAACTGGAGCTTGATTTTATGGATCCCCAACCTTTTTGGCACCAGGACCAGCACTGCTATGAGAATCTAATGCCTGATGATCTGAGGTAGAGCTGAGGCGGTTATGTTAGCACTAGGGAGCGGCTGCAAATTCAGATGAAACTTCGCTCACTCACCTGCCACTCACCTCTTGCCTGTGCAGCCCTGTTCCTAATAGGCATGGACCAGTACTGGTCTCTGGCCCGGGGGTTGGGGGCCCCTGACAACATATGACTCAGAATTACCTTGAAAGAGGGGTGAGGTAGCTGGTGTATGTACTTATTTTCTTTAGCCTTTGAAATTGATAGTGTCTACTAAGACCAATAAGTACTATATCCTATAAGAACAGAGACCTGGGATTGTGTAGGAGGAAGTGCAAAACTTGGCTGCACCCTGCCATGAAAGGCTTTTGTTCCTGTTGATTTCTGTTTCATCTGTAGCTTTGACTTTGGTTTCTAGAACTCTGTTCTGTTTTGGGCTGCGTCTCACCACTTGGGCCAAACTACTGTCTCTTTCCTCTTCCTCTACTGACCTCTTAAATATTAGTATTCTGCAGGATTCTAATCTCAACCCTCTTTCCTCAACATTCTATTCATTTTCTCTGGGAAATCTCATACTTGCTTGTGGCCACATAAGTACTGATGACTCGCAAATCTATATGTCACCCCAAATTTTATTCCACTTCTCCTAACTTCACACTCACATCCCATTGTCCTTGCTTGCTCCCACCTCTCAAGCAAGGCTACATTTTCCCAGGTCTCCAAAAATTTCCATTTATGTTGCTGAATCCCATGAAAGTTCTCAGTTCTCCTCTGACTTGAGACCTCCTTCAGCATTTGCCACATTTAATCACTCCCTCGTTCTTAATAAACTCTTTTCCTTTGGCTTCTAGGTAGGTTTTCTCCCTTCTTTGGCCACTTATTTTCAGTCACCTTTGATGTTTTTACCTCATTTTTCTCACCTGTAAATATTGGGTTACCCCAGGGTTTAGTCCTTGAATCTCTTCTCTGTTGGGGATCTAATTCAGGCTCGTGACTTCAAATACTACCATCCACTGACATCTACCAATGTGATGTTAAGCCTGCATTTCTTCTAGACTCCAGACCTGTATGTATATTTAAGCTTCTCGCACGCGCGCACACACACACACACACACACACACACACACACACGCACAGCTTTTTATTTATTTCCACTTGAGTGTCTAAAAGTCATGTTAAATGTAATATGTACTAAACTGCCCTAATAGTATCCCCATACCCGCTCCTCTCCAAGCTTTCCCCATCTAGTAGATAATAACTTTATTTTTCCAGTTGCTCCAGCCCCAAACTTTGGGTCATCCTTGACTTTTCTTTTTCTCTCACATTATATGTGGTTTGACAGCAAATTCTACTGACGCTTTTGTCAAATATATACCTGATCTAACCAATGCTCACCACCCACACAACTACTACTGGTCTGAGTCATCTCAACTAGTGTCTGGGTTATCTTTCCACATCCTTTTTAGTTTCCTTGCTGCCTCTCTATGCCCCCGCAGGCTATTCTCTACAGAGCAGCAAAATGTTTTTTTCCACTATTCAAATCCTATTGATCTTAAACATTTACATCTCCCCTTTCCAAGGTTTCTAAAGACTTCCTTTCTCATTCAATATAAAAGCCATCATCCTTACAACCGTCAGGGCCCTCCAGCAGTATTGTTGCATTGCATAACTCCAGGAGAGCACAGGTCACACAAAATTCAATGTAAATAATGCCTCCAGGAGTTGTGCAATATAGACCTCCAGCCCTACATTATCTGCCCCTTTACCTCTCTGACCTCTCTTAATAGTTTCCTTTTTGCTCTCTAGGTTCCAGCTACTCTGTTCCATCCACCCCCAATGCTCTTCCCCCAGGTATCTTCTCTTAGTTCTTTGAAGCACCCGTCTGTAGGGAGGTAACATAGGCAGGTTAGGGAGAGCAGCCAAAGATAAGGAAGAGAAGCTATACCAGCAACAGCTATCATTATTATTGTTGTTATTTGAGTAGTCATAGAGCTAAGGACATGGAAGAATTCTTAATAAACTTCATGATCCCTCATCTGGTACTTGAATTTCATTTTGTTGTGAATTGAAATTTGAAGCGTTTTTTTTTTTTTTAATCATTTAAAGTCCCTAACAACTTCTTTCCATCTGTGAACCATGAGAAATGTTCATCTTGTGGATTTCCACTGTTTTTCTATGAGAACCACAGTCTTGTTTTGACTTCACTATGCCACATATCCAGCATAAAGAAGCAGTGCCAAACACAATAGATTTCTTGTTGAGCCTAAATACTACCTGTTCTCTTTGGGCTCAGTAATTCTTGTTTATAGATCATTTGAGATTAGGTTTCTATTCTCTGCCAAACATTTCTTTGCTTGAGGTGGCACAGTGGTTCCAAAACAGAAATAAGGAGGTTTTCTTTCTGCACCTGCATTCATTCTTCTCTCTCTTTACAAGTTAGCTGCATGGCTCAGGGCTCATAAGCCCAAGATCATAGGTTGATCCCTGAGCTTCTTACAGAGTATTATTTTGTTCAGTGGCTGGAGACCAATGGCATCTACATTTTGTTTAGTATGGTGCCTTGCAATCAGAAATCTACATTTGTAGTCTTACAGATTATGATTAAATATAGAAACTTTTAGCTACGAGGCAAAAGTATGGTGTTTTCCATTGTATGGACGTACTTCAATTTGTTTATTGATTCACATGTTGAAGGACATTCACATGTTTCCAATTTTAGGTAATTACGAAAATTATTGCTAAATATTCACTTACAGATTTTGTAAGGAAATTTCTCTAGGCTAAATACCTAGATTGGTTAGTCTATGTTTTATAAAAAACTGCCAAGCTATTTTTCAGAATAGCTGTATTATTTGCTTTCCTATCAACAATATATATGAGTTACATTTGCTCCATAGTCTCATCAGCAGTTGGTATTGTCAGCTTAATTTTTGTTGTTATTTTTGTGTTAGTCATTCTAATAGGTGCATAGAGGTATTTCACTGTGGTTTTAATTTGTATTTCTCTAGTGACTAACGATGAGCATTTTTTAACATGCTTATTTGCCATTGGTATATCTTTTTTATTGAGGTATTTGTTCATACCTTCTGCTCATTTTTTTCTTGGGTTGTTTGAGTTCTTATTGTTGAGTTTTAAGAGTTCTTTATATATTCTGGGTGTTTGTCCTTTGTTAAATAAGTAATTAGAAAATATTTTTCCCTAGTCTGTACCTTGTCCTTTCATTCTCTTCACATTGTCTTTTACAGAACAAATGTTTTTTAATTTTGTTGAAATTCAAAATATCAATTTTGCCTTGTGTAGAACATACTTTTGTGTCATGAAACCTCTTTGCCTCACTCATATACACAAAGACTTCCTCCTGTAATTTCTCCCAAGACTTTTATAGTTTTTATTTTATTTTGATGTATGGCGAGTTAATTTTTGCATAAGGTTTGATGTTTAGGTCAAGTGGTAATGTTTTCTTTTTGCACATGGATTTCCAATTTTTCTAGGACCATTTGTCAAAAAGGCTATCTTTTCCATATTAAATTGCTTTTGCATCTTTGTCAAAAATTATTTGATAGAAGTTTGAGGTCTATTGATGAAATAGACTTCAAGATAAAGAAGGTAACAAGAGACTAAGATGGACATTTCATAATGATAAAGGGGACAATACAGCAAGAAGACACAACACTTTTCAATATATATGCTCCCAATTAGGGAGCACCAAAATGTATAAAGCAACTACTAACAGAACTAAAGGGAAAAACTGACAAAAACACAAGTAGGTGACTTAAATATTCCATTGACAGCTATGGAAAGATCATCCAAACAGAAAATCAGTAAGGAAATATCATTCTTAAATGACACGTTAGACCAATTGGACATAATCACCATTTACAGAGCCTTTCATTCCAAAACACCAGATTATACATTCTTCTCCAGTGCATATGGACCATTCTCAAGGATAGACCATATGTTGGAACACAAAACTAGCCTCAACAAATTGAAGAATATTGAAATCATACCAAGCATATTGTCTGACCGCATGCTTTAGAGCTGGAGATCAACTGCAAAAAGAAAGCAAGATAAACCACAAACATGTGGAGATTTAACAACATGCTACTAAAAAACAAATGGATAAAAGGAAAAATAAAAAGAGAGATTAAAATATACATAGAAACAAATGAGAATGAAAATACAACATAAAAATCTTCTGGGATACAGCAAAAGTTGTATCCCAGAACTTTTAATAAAAGGAGGTAATAATAGGGAAATATATATTGTTACAGGCTTATCTCAGGAAACAAGAAAAATCCCAAATAAGCGATCTAACATTATGTCTTAAAAAGACTAGAAAAAAGGTAACAAATGAAGCCCAAAGTCAACAGAAGGAAGAAAATAATAAAAATTAGAGCAGAATTAAATGAAGTTGAGAAAAAAGACAGGAGAAAAAACAATGCAACAAAGAGCTGATTTTTTGAAAAAACTGGCAAACAAAATCATAAATGAAAGAGGGGAAGTTATGACAGACAGATACCACAGAAATGTAAAGGATCATATAAGAATACTATGAAAGAATATATGCCACAAAATTCAATAACCCAGAAAAAATGGACAAGTTCTTAGAAATATACAACCATCCTAGACTGAATCACAAATTGGAAAATCTAAATAAACCCATCAAAGATATGGTAATTGATACAATCGCATAACCTCCCCAAAAGTAATAATAGTTCAAGACTAGGTGGCTTCACTAGTGAATTCTACCAAACATTCAGAAATGATTTAATACCTGTCCTTCTCAAACTTTTCCAAAAAATTGAACCGAGGCAATACTTTTTGACTTAGTTTATGAGGCCAACACTGCACTGATACCAAAACCTGGTAAGGATAACACAAGAAAAGAAAACTACAGACCAATATCTCTGAAGAATAAAGATGTTAAAATCCTAAACAAAATGCTAGCAAATTGAATACAGCAATATGTTAAAAAGATTATACATCATGATCAAATGGGATTCATTCCAGAGGCACAAAGTTCAACACACGAATCGATCAATGTGATATACCATATAAACAAAAGGCTAAAAATCATATGAAAAGAGATTTGACAAGATACAGCATCTATTTATGATTAAAACTCTTAATAAAATGGGTATAGAAGGAAAATACCTCAACGCAATAAAGGCCATATATGACAAACCCTCAGCTAATATCATACTTAATGGTGAAAACCTGAAACCTTTTCCTCTAAGATCAAGAACAAAACGAGGATGCCCGCTCTTGACACTCTTACACCAATATAGTATTGGAAGTCCTAGATAAAGCAATTAAGCAAGAGAAAGAAATAAAGGCATCCAAATTGGAAATGAAGATGTTAAATTGTCACTTTTTGCAGATGAAATGATTCTCTATATAGAAAACCCCAACTACTTCATTAAAAACTATTGGATATAATAAACGAATACAGTAAAGTTTTAGGATATAAAATCAATGTTTAAAATACATTCTAATAATGAATTTTCAGAAAAAGCAATGAAAAAAAAAACAACAATCCCTTTTGCAATTGCAACATAAAGAATAAAACACCTAGGAATAAACCTAACAAAGCATGTGAAGAACCTATACACTAAAAACTATGATATTATTAAAAGAAATAGAAGAAGACACAAAGAAATGGGAAGATATTCCATGTTAATAGATTGGAAGAATCAACATAGTTAAAATGGTCATATTACCCAAAGCAACATGTAGATTTAATACAATCCCCATCAAAAACCCATGGGCATTTTTTAAAGAAATCGAACAAAAAAATCAGATTTGTATGGAATCACAAAAGACCTCGATAGCCAAATCAAT
Source organism: Pteropus medius (assembly GCF_902729225.1). Taxonomy (NCBI): domain Eukaryota; kingdom Metazoa; phylum Chordata; class Mammalia; order Chiroptera; family Pteropodidae; genus Pteropus; species Pteropus medius. Next base: position 6,419,121 of record NW_024351730.1, on the reverse strand, counting down.
CCTGAGAAAAAAAGAACAAGGCTGGAAGTATCACGCTACCTGACTTCGAATTATACTATAAAGTGACAGTAATCAAAACAGCATGGTATTGGCAGAAAAACAGACATACAGACCAATGGAACAGAATTCAGAGCCCAGAAATAAACCCATGGACATATGGGCAAATAATTTTTGACAAAGGAGCCAAGAACACAATAGAGAAAGGAAAGCCTCTTCAAAAAATGATGCTGGGAAAATTGGAAAGCCACAGGCAAAAGAATCAAACTAGATTGCTATCTGTTACCATACACCAAAATTAACTCAAAATGGATCAAAAACCTAAGTAAAAGAACTGAAACAATAAATTGCATAGAAGAAAACATAGGTACTAAACTCATGGATTTTTGGATTTAGACAGGATTTTATGTATTTGACCTCAAAGGCAAGGAATGGAAAAGCAAAAATAAATGAATGAGACTATATCAAACTAACAAGCTTCTGCACAGCAAAAGAAACCATCAACAAATCAAAGAGGAAACCAACTGAATGGGAGAAGATATTTGCAAACAATACCTCTGATCAGGAGCTAATATCCAAAATATACAAAGAACTTATACAACTCAACAACCAAAAAACAATCTAATTAAAAAATGAGCGGAGGACATGAATGGACACTTTTTCTAAGAAGATATACAAATGGCCAACAGATATATGAAAAGATACTCAACTTCACTAGCTATTAGGGAAATGCAAATAGAAACCACAGTTACTACCTCACACCTGTTAGAATGGTTGTTATCAATGAGACAAGTAACAAGTGTTGGAGAGATTGTGAGGAAAAAGGAACTCTCATAGACTGCTGGTGGGAATGTAAAATGGTACAGCTACTATGGAAAACAGTATGGAGGTTCTTCAAAAAATTAAGAATAGAATTACCATATAACCCAACAATCCCTTTTCTGGGTATTTACCCAGAAAATTTGAAAACATTTGTTCATAAAAATATATGCACCCTGAAGTACATTGCATCACTATTCATGATGGGCAAGACATGGAAACAACAAAAGTCTCTATTGATAGATGACTGGATAAAGAAGTTGTGATACATATATATATATATATATATATATATATATATATATATATATATATATATATAATGGGCTATTACTCAGCCATAAGAAAAGGTGAAATACTGCCATTTACGACAACATGATCTTGAGATAATAATGCTAAGTGAAGTAAGTCAGACAGAAAAAATTGAGAACCATATGATTTCACTCATATGTGAGATATAAAACTGAAAGTAACAAACAAACAAGAAAAACAAACAAAAATTCATAGACACAGATGACAGTTAAGTGGTTACCAGAGGTAAAGAGAGAGTGGGAAGCGGGTAGATAAGGATAAGGGGGGTCAAATATAAGGTGACGGGAGATTTGACTTTGGTTGGTGAACATACAATGCCATATACAGATGAAGTATTATTGAATTGTACACTTGAAATCCATATGATTTTATCAACCACTGCCATCTTAATAAATTTAATAATAAAAAAAATGTTAATGAAAAAAAGAAAATTAAAAAAATTATTTGAGCATATTATGTGGGTCTATTTCTGGGCTCTTTATTTTCTTCCCTTGATTTTTGTGTCTATCTCTGAACCAAAATCACTGTCTTAATTATTATTGCTTTATATTAAGGCGTACCAACTGGTAATGTGAGGATTCCAACTGTGTTCTTGCTCAATACTTATTTTTCAGTTCTAGCACTTTGTTTTTCTATATAAATTTTAGAATCAGCTTATCAAAGAATCCTGCAGAGATTTTTTTATTAGAATTGTGTTAAAGCTATAGATCAATATAGGGAGATGTCCATTTGATATTAAATATATTGAATCTTTTAAACCATGAATTTGTTTTATCTATTTATTAGGTCTGTCTTAGTTCTCTTATCAGCACTTTACAGTTTACATTATATAGATCTTGCACATATTTTGTTAGATACTTTTAGAGCTATTGTAAAAGGTACTGTTTTTTAGAATATTGGTTTTCTATCATTAATCGTTTTTTATGAAAATCAGAATTCTAAGATAGTCCCCAAAATTCCAGTTTCCTGGTATATTCACCTCGTATAATCTTCCTACCTTTGAATGTGGGTGTGAACCATGAATATGATGGTATTCAGTCCTGTGATTAGGTAGTTATATGCCACAGTTGACTTTTAAGAAGGGTAGAGTGTCCTTGGTAGGGTTGACCTATTTAGGTGAGCCCTTAAACTAAATCTTTCTTCTGGTTTTCTGAGTGTTTTTATCATGAAAGATGTTGAATTTTATCAAATGCTTTTCTGCATCTATTGTCTTGATCATGTGGTTTTTCTTTAGTTCGTTAACCTGTGGATTACATTTATTATCTTTTGAATGTTGAACTAGCCTTGCATTCCTGGGATAAACCCTACTAGGCTGATTATTTTGTGTCTAGGTATGATTTTCTTTGAATTTATTCTACTTGAGTTTTGCTGAAGGGAAGATCAATTATTTTTAAGTTAAGCTTCTCTCTGGTGAATATGGTTTAGGCAGTTAAAGAATTAAAAGAGAAAAAAATAATGGTGTTTTAATAATAGTGTTTAATGATAATATTGTTATAATAATAATTATTATCTATAACACTCACTGAGCATTTATTACATACTAAGTGCCATGCTAAGAGTTTTAGAGATATTATCTTCTTTACTCCTCATATGGCTATTCTTATTATGGACTTGTTTGTGAACCTCACCCCCAAATTTATATGTTGAATCGCCAACTCCCAACAGAATGATGTAGGAGGTGGGGCCTTTAGGAGGTAATTAGGTTTAGATGAGATCATGAACTAATTCCATGATGTGATTAGTGTCATAATAAAAGAGACTAGAGCTTGCTCTCTCTCTGTCGCATATACTGTGGAAGACCATGTGAGAACATAACCAGGAAGAGGGCCCTTGAGGAGATCCTGACCATGCTGGCACCCTGATCTCAGACTTCCAGCTTCTGAACTGTGAAAAATAAATGTTGTTTGAGCCACCCGGTCTGTGGTATTATTGCAGCAGCCCAAACTTACTGAAATACTTCCCATTTTCTAGGTGAGAAAACTGATGCTTATAGGAGTTAAGTAATCTTCTCAAGATTATAGAAGTAGGACTGGGTAGAGCTGTGATTTGAACCTCTTGAATCTGGGCCTGTTGAGTTTATAGAACTAGGACGTCACTGTTATAAAATAGTGCACATGTTTTGAAAGGAGAAAAGAGGATTTGTGTACATTTAATAGCACTCAAAATTAGCACAAAATGGTGGTTCTGTGTACAGAGACTACTTACTTAAAAATTATTTCTTGCAAGCACTTAATTAGAATAGATTCAAGATTAGACCTATAGCATTAGGCCCATAAAAGAAGGGAAGAGTTTATTTTTACAAAATGTACGTGTACAGGAACGTTTCTCTATATATGTAAATAGGACATGATTACATATATAAATCAAATACCATTTATTGACCATATAATTTGTGATTAGATAAGCAATGATTACCTGAACATGCCCCGATCAGCTTCTCTCTCTTTTTTTCTTCATGGAAATGTTCCTATTTTTCTTTTTATGGTTGGCAGTTCAAATAACTCTCAACACAGGGCAAAAAGTGGCTTTCTGAATTAGAACTGCTGATACTGACCTGGTAAAAAGAAGTTTGGAATTTTGCTCTCAGTCTCTTTAGACAAGATGTCAGAAATGTGTAGCTTAATTTAGGCAAAGACTTTGCACTGACAATAAGCCTGCCTACCGGCAGTCTTCTAATTGAAGAAAACATGTAATGTTAAGATCTGCCCAGTATAGAATAGCAGTGATAAAAATAAAAGAGCTTGACGTATTTTTATTTCATGAAGTCCCTTATTCTGCAAGTCAAATACAGACACAGACATGAATGTACTGACATTTTTACTTCTGTTATTTGTGGCACATTTTTCTATTTTTATGAAGCAAAGCAATGCGAGTTGATTTGACTAGAGATTTGACACAAAGTAAAATGCAAGGTCACATACTTCCTAGCAAGAAAGCAACATCTATGCTTTAGAACACTGTTTTAGAAAAGTCAGTTCACATGGAAATGACAGAATATTTTAGATGAAATGTGAAGTTGATCACTCAAAAATCTTGGAAACATATGACAAGTTACTTTTGTCCACTTAATAGCACATAGAGGGTCTGAAAGAGTTAATATCTTCTGAAATTGCCTACTACACTCAGCCAGTGGTCCTACAGGATCTGGCTTTTTACTCCATAGGATTTTATGAAATATTATTCTTTTGGGTTGTTAAGTTGTTTCCAATTTTCTCAATTTGGATTTCAGAAGACTCCCTGCTAAGTATAACTTTTGAATAGAGGATTTTTACAGATTTTTATAAGCTAAAATCTGAAGACTGGAAAATTTGCTTGATTGTGAAACTCAACAGCCGGAGGATTAATATTTGAACTTTATAACAAAACAAATAGTATCTTGTTCTGATAGAAAACAAAACTGTTTCATATGATTTAATAGCTTTGTTTAGTAGAACAAATCACTAGAAAGATCTAAGTGAAGGAGAATTACTTTTATATTCTTTTTGTTTTCTGAGAACTCGACTTGAAGAAATCCATTCACTAGATCTGAAGCAGCAACTGTGTGCCTTTCACGCATAGAGCAAATGTGTATGGAGTGCCTGTGTGCTCAGGTTATTTCAGGCACTTGAGATTCAGGCACCAACAAGGACTCACACGTTGGAGACATTGATCCACTGGGGAGAGGAAAAGATAGGAAGAATGATGACAACTAGATGTTCACCAGTATCTAGTGCCCAGCCCTCCCAATTTCTTCTGGTCCTGGCATGATCCCTGAAGTTATATCAACTGAAATTCCTATAACCAACAATCATTAAATGTAGTAGATTGCTTCTTTATTGTTACCATGTCTCATACAGTTCTAGTAGATTGAACATGAATGACTACACTATTCTAGAAATTTGTTACTGGTATCCTGGTCCCATTTTATAATCTCTTTTGTACAGGGCAAATGTCATCAGATTTAAAAATAAAAACAAGAAAACAAAAGCAGTTGGTCATTTAACCTAACAAACGTAGGTTTAATCCCATTTTAGGAGAGAAATAGGTTGTTGAAAGCAGTTCTGAGCCAGTGTTGTACAAGTGAGAGATAGTATGGATGGATTGGGGCAGTGAATGAAAGGACTGAATGAAGGATTTCTTGGCTGGAAGAATACAGACTAGTTAGAGAGGAAATGAAAGCTGGGAAAACTGGAGGGGGCCTTTGAAACTAAGAAGTGGAGTCTGCATTTGATAAGGAGGACAATAGCGAGGCCACTGGCAGGGAAGGGGTGACCTGGTCAAAGCTGTGGGTGAGAAAAAACATTTTTCATCAACTGGTAAAATTGAATATGTACTGGTTTTGCATGCCTGAGTTGTCTGTTAGAGCCATTGTTGTTACTGTGAAAAACCCTGAAGGATATTACAATGGAAAATAAATGAGAAAAATCCATGGTTCTGAGATCTGAGTTTCCACACAAAACATTACTTTTCCTTTAAGCAAATTAAACTCAACTTCTTTTGTTCAAGGGGCAGGCATCTTTTTGGTCTTGCCAATTTACTTTTTAAAGATATGCTTTAGTTCTGATTTTCATAGTATTATTTCTATAGGAATTTTGTTTATAATGTCAGCTATAACTAATAGGTATTTCTCCACTTTCCATTGTAATGAATATATTCTCTTTATATATTTTTGAGCACATTATTCTTTCAGTTAACATTCATTTTTAACAAGTGCGAATGTGGCTTCATTTTCATGTACTTTTTTGTAATCTTTGTAATGCATCAACATTTTTGTGTGATAATTGAAGATTTCTATTTTTAAGTTGATGCACAGAAATAAAATGCCTATTATCTATATTGAAAAACTGAAGCTTTTCTAATAGCTGTATTTAGCTATAAATTATAACTGCTTTGCAAGTGAACATTATAAATGGAAAAAGTACTTTATATGTTTTTATGTAATATGTGTAATATTTGTAAGATATATAAATATATTTATAAAATGTATACCATTTACATATTTGTAAAATATATATATGAAGAAAAAAGTATAAGAAAAAATAATGGACTATAGTATTCAGACAACAGCTTTAATTGTATTTCTGACAGAGAGCAAAGTGTTTAAATGCTTTTTGGCTAATACCATCATGTTGACTTAGAGCCCTTTGACTTGCAGAAGTTATATGCATAAAACTTTCAAAGTTATAACTCAATTTCTTCTTCACTGATACAGCTTCATTTTATGCCTTTCTTCTTCCAAAATCATGCAGTGAAACCAAAGTTTAGGTGTGTAAAAGCGCAAGGATAAATCGAATATTGCAAGATCATAGTTGTTTGCACTAAGCACTGAATACTCCGAATGAGTCTTGTATAAACTGAACAGATTTGGGGAGCAAGTTGGCACGATGCAATGAACTTTATTCTCATCATATATCATTGGGTTACTCTTTAGTGCTTTTAGGGTAGATATGCTTTTTAAATAACCAATTTACCACTAGGGAGCAACATAAACATTAGGGAAAATAGAGTACTACATTTAGTTCAATTGAGTATATCAAATGACAGTTTGAATAGCTCCCTTACAATTCAGATGTTAAAAAAGTCCTCTACTTCTTTTTTTTTTTCTCTTCAGAGTGGGTACCTCATGCCAAACAGTTGCAAAGTTTAGTCTTCTCTCAAAGGCTCCCTAGAGGAAGCTTGAGCAATATTCCTTAGCAAACCCATTCCAATCTGTTATACTTCTTAGCACAGGAAATTTGTCTGTGCCTCATATTGCAGCACAGGCATTTCTTTGTATTAGCCCTTAGTGGAGAAAAAAAGATATTTGGGCAACTTTCTCCATGAGAGCCCTCTTTATGTGTCAGAAGCATATTATGAAAATTGAGACCATGGAACTAATATCATCAGGAGGGCCTGACAGAAAGCCAGATACAATTTTGGTGTGTTCTTATTTCTGGTAGATTATTCCTGGTTCCATGAGCATAGTCTTTGCTTCTGATGTTAAGGATGTGGAGATAGTGCTGTGTTTTCAGTTTGTGATAATCAGCAGATTTTGATGGCAATATTTACTTATTTCTTCTTTAGGTTAGAGTATTGTGCTTTTTTCCTTAGTATTTTGTATTTTAGTTATTCTAATTAAGATAAATTGTATCATTTAATGCTTATCATTATTTTAGTTCTCTTCACTGTTCTTATTTAGCCAAGATAATTTAGAATTCCATTTCTTTGAGAATCTTCTTTTGCTTTCTTGGAGTTTCTTTCTTTCATTATCTCAATTACTACCTAGGAATATAATGGTCTTGAGGCCAGGAGCGACCCTTATCAAACATTTAAAAATATTAATCACAATAGTAACATTTAAAACATGTATATAGTCACTCTTCTGAGTTCTCTTATTGCCATCCAGTTTTTACTGTATTGACAATAGATTTGTTGATTTGAAATTATCCCAATATTTTTTTTAGCTCGAGAGTCAGCTTTGTCAGCTTGTTCTAAATCAGGGATGTATACATAAACTACAGCCCATAGCAAAATACAGTCTGCAGCCTGTTTTTATAAATAAAGTTTTATTGAAACACAGCTATGCTCATTCACTTATGTACTATCTATGGCTGCTTTCACTGTACAGTGGCAGAGTTGAACAGTTGTAGCAGAATCATATCTGTATCAAAGCCTAAAACAATTTACTGTCTGTCCCTTTATAGGAAAAGTTTTCCAACCTCTGTTCTAGATTAATTCATATTTGTTTAAGAGTACTGGATTGGACATTAGCAAACGTGAATTCCAATCCTGCCTCTCCATTCTAATTAGCTTTGTGACTTTGGCCAAGTCATGTTGACTCTCTGGCCTTTGTTTCCTAATCTACAGGATGAAGAGGTAGGACTGTGTGAATATCAGTCTCTTCCAGCTTTAAAATTCAGAAAATTTAATGAACATTATTTTATCTAAAATAATCTAGAGTTGATTTTTCATGTTAAATTTTGGATTTGTAATAATAATTTTCAATTATATTAGATGCACATCCAAATTTCTCCTAAATATTCAGTGACATATAAATGATAATGATATAGCTTATCTACATGAGGTCATTATGTTCCAAGTATGGAGGCAGGTACCTTACCTTATCTTTCTAATCTTTAAAATACCTCTGCATAGTGGATGTGAATGTTCATACAGCTGGCAAGAGGCAGAGCTGAGACTTGAACCTGATTCTAACGGTAAAAGTCCATGCTCTTTCCAATGTAGCCAACCATCTCTTTTCATGTGCTACCTCTATTTTAACTCAGTGATTTGGATATATGGTGGCATTTCACTTATCCAGAGGTTGCCACCTAAATAATTCAGAATATAGCCAATGATTAACAAAGCAAAAAGTGATTAACGACCAAATAGATGTTCACTCTCCCAGAAATAGAAGTATTTCCCACGATCCTGTTTCATAGCCTGTTCTTTTACTTTTGAAACAAATCTAAAAACTTGCTTTTTTTTGGCTTCCCAGATCTCTATACCTAATGGCAAACAAATTGGAAATGGAGATGGATAGAACTACTGGTGCAGGTATCTCTACACCAGTAGAGATGGTGACTGCTGAGACTGCATATAACAGGCAAGAGTGATACATTCTAAATGGCAAGAACCTAAAGCAGGCAGCAGTCTTAGGCAGCTTAGCACAGGGACAAGGTCACCCCAGGATCTTCCCAGTAGTGCTGGGAAAGTTTTGCTGCTCACCATAAAGGCCCCAAAGGAGCAAGAAAATGTTAAAAATTAGCACACTCAGTTTAAGAAGGTAGAGTACAAGTGTTCTGTTTCACAAAACTCTAATAAAATCATGAAAGATATTTAAAATGTTAAACAGATATACTTCAGTTAACTGAATTTTTCCCTATGTGGACTATTTGCTTACTTAAATGTGCTGAACAAATGAAATATTGCCAAGTCTAGATTATTTAAGGAATTTTTCTCCAAATTTTCACCTAGTTCATCTTACTTTTCTTCATTATTATCTTATTCATTGTTCCCTCTCTGAAAACAGTGCTCCAGAGGTAAGTAATTAAAAGTCTAACTTCTCAATTTCATCTATTACCAGATTCTTTCCACACCTAATGAAGTGTTAAGATTTGCCATTACTTCTTTATATTCCCTATAACTTTAAAGAAAGTTTTGTTTTCCTAAGATTCTTTTTATTTTTTTTAAAGTAGAAGCCCATTTTCTTCTTTGGTTTTTAAAAAAATCTCATCCCGATCCATTGTGTCTTATAGATTGTAAAGTTAATCTTGCAGAAAAGAAACTTATCTCTTCTATTGACAGCCTCTTGAAGGGGTGGATAAGGGGAGTGGATTTTGTGGTTCTTCCTTTTATGTTTCTCTCCTGTACTGAGTTCTTGGTTTCTTCTTTCTGATGCACAGGTTTTTCCTTCCACGTCGATTCTCTAACTCATCACTTCTGATTTCCTATTTTGGGGAATATTTTAACACCTCACACATATTTTGAGGTAATATTTTATATAATTTATTTGCAGAGAAATATGCTAGAACCTCTCATGGAAGCTGAGAGATTTAGGGACATTTAACTAATTTATCTCTCATACCTCTGTGTATGGGGATCAGGGTAGAGTGGCTTATTGCTCACTGATACCACAAGCCTGAAGCAGTGTACTTCCTTAAAATATATCTCTTCTTCGATTTGCTGCTTATATTATATCAATTTAATAATGTCAGTAATAATAAAGAAATTAAATTTATCGGAAGTTCACTTGGTGTCAGATACGGTGCCTAATGGTTTGCATGTATTGTCAATCTTCACTACAATTGTATAAGGTAGGTATAAAAGTACAGGCAGCCTTTATATTTGCAGATTAGTTATTTCAAACGTAAAAGATATTTTCTCACTGAAGCAGTGCTATGGATATGTCTCTAGGGGTGGGTTTCCTAAGCCTGTTAAACTCGAGGCAGACATGTGTAAATGAATGTCTCTGTGGGAAGGCACATCCAGAGTCCTCACTGGAACGGGATGGACCCACCTTCTTCCTGGCTCCTAACTTTCAAACCAGGGACTTTATCCTCAGATCTTCCTTATGGACAAATGGACAATGGGAAGAAAACCTCCCCAGGTTCAAACCATTTGAATTACTTATAGAAAAACTAATCTGCTGTAATAAAAAAGATCCTGAAATACAGCGACTTAAAGAAAGTAACATTTTATTTCTCTATTAAGCAATAGATACGAGATGAATTTTCCAGTTTGCCAGGTCAGGCTTGCCCTAGGAAGTCATCCAGAAACTTGGATTCCATACACTTTTTGATTCATGGATCCCGAGACTGTGGTCTTTAGCTGAGTGAGTGAAGCTGGCTGAGTCCTCTGTGCTCCAGCTTGTGGGAGGGCAGAAAGAGGAAGTATATGGCAGCAAGCCCCTTTTAAGTAGTCAAAGTAGAAAAAGAATCTGCTTATATTATATTGTGGAGACTTTAGTAATACAGCCACACCTAGCCTCAAAGGGACTGGGGAATGAATTCTTTAGCTGAGTAACCATGGGTGCACCTTAAACTCCACTACTATTAAAATGAACATAGTGGTCCCAGCCATGTCACGGTGGTGGTTCCCCGTCTAGACAGTGACTCCAACAGGATGGAATTTGCTGGGTGTGGCAAAAGAGACATGGGTGGAGGATGGGTGCAATGACCTAGTGGTTTTAAGGAACAATGAGATGCTGGGACCCCTGCCATTGTAACTTCTCAGAAGGACTTGTCATATCCTCGTCTCACTCTCCTGCCTTTCTGTTTCATTTCTGGGAGGCTGAGGTCAGGACTGGCTTAATGGGCTGGCAATCTGTGCAGTGGCACAGGGCGCTGTGCTCAGAGAGGTTCCAGTGCTCTGCTGCCACTGTCTTGTAATTCTTAATAATTTTATCTTTATACTTCTGTTTTGTAAGTGAGGTTTGATGGGACAATGGAACATGTGTATGAGTGGCAGAGATATGCTAGCTGGTAGCGTGTGCACATGCAGCCATGTGCCAACTGGCACAATGGGTGCTGAGCACCCACTGGCCTGGTGAACCAAAGCGCACATACGTGCCTGAGGACTGTCTGGGAGCCCACAGGGCTCCAAGGTGGCCGGGCCAGGACCTGGGCTCAGATTGGTGGCCATGATGGTGCTGCAACCACAGAAGTAACAACAGAAGGAGGTTTCGAGGGTGGTAGCCCTGGGGTAGAGCAGGGGCTCCGCATGGGGACCTCCGGGGGGCCAGCTTGGTCAATTGTCTCTGGAGCCTGTCCTTGTGACATCTGCACAAATATTAACTCTCTGGCCTGCACCTTGAGATAGGAGCCGCTAGTGCTTGGGCATCAGACTTTGTTAGTAAATTGTGATACAATAAAAGCATACACGTGAACATTGCAATAAAGCATGTATCAGAGACTTATTAGAATTTTTCAAAGATTTTAGAATCCTTGGTTTTAAATGCTCAAACATTGCAAAAATAAATGTCCACAGACTTAGAAATAGAAATTACATTTTACCATTGTCAGCAGAAAATAACATTTTCATGTGAACTTCGCATGAAACTTTTGTTAACGAGGAAGGTAATATAAAATGAAACTTTTCCTTAAAATTGACAATACAGCTATAGAATTTATGAACAGGCGTTTTGAATTATATAACATTTTGAAGCCACTTTTGATTTTTTTGTATGATCTCCACAATTTACAGGAGATATCAGAAGAAATAATGAAATGCAGTAGCATTAAATTCATATTTAAAATTAAACTCATTCTTACACAAAAATGATTCATATGAGGAGTTAGATTAGATTAGATTAGATTTGCTCCATGAGAATCATCAGCTCTAGATATAATAAAATTTGTATTTCATAAAAATTTATCAGAAATTTATCTCAATATTGTCACAGCCTATAAAGTACTCTTAAAAGGAACAGTAAAAAATTGCATACAAAAAAGATCTTTTTGAAATTAAAAATTAACAAAATTGTTTGCAATCTTGTATTTTTTTTTAAGCATCGAGGCCATTTTCAGTTATATAGATTGGAAATAATTTTGCTACCAGTATACATTTTGATGAGTTAATAGATAAATTTGGAGAAAAGTGAGACAGAAAATTCACATTAATAATGTGTTGTTAGTTATCATATCATATTAAATTATGACACAAAACATTATTTTTGCGCAATTTATAAGTTTGTTTTTCTTCATATATCGCTATTACTGCTATTCGGTTTATAAGTAATAAAATATTTTTAAAGAAAAAAATTTATATTTTTGCCCCCCTTCTTTGGCCCCTGCTGATCCCATGTTGACCCTTGGCACTCAAGGGCCTTTACCCAGGTATGTCCTTGCTGAGGGCCTCATTCTTTTTGTTACACCCTTATATTTTTCATACTAAATTCCCAATATCTTTTTTAAAAAGTCAATAAAAAAGATAAATATATAAAGTGCTTTCTCCAGAGATATTAATTGCTGATAATGGCTTCGTCTCTTAAGGTCTCTGTAAGGCCTTATGATTTCTGCCATATCCAGCACTGTGCCTTCTGCAGACAGGCTCTGAAATTCTTGGTTGAATAAATAAGGAGTCCCAGGAGCTGCCTTTTAATTGAGGACTTTTGACTTAAGTTAAATGAGTGAAACTAAACTAAGGAATTTCAGCTGGGAAATATTTTAGGCAGGGAGACCTCCCAAGAGCCCTTCGAATCAAGCCAAATTTTATAAAGTATTTGGCCTCCTTTTCTGTCTATATTCGCAAATGGCTTTGGAATGGCTGTCACAAAGTTTTCTTAGGAGGATAGTTGTTGAGAAAAATTGGCAGTTTTCTTCAGAGTTCTTAAAGCAGAGAAGTTTGGAGCTTATGATACTAACATTTCCGGAGAACTTTTCTACAGTCATGAAGAGTTTCATTTAATCTGGGTGCTGTGGTGAGATGTTTTAACAGGCATTTGTAATGAGATTATACTGTAATGAGATCACCTGCTGTAAAATCCATTTTGATTTCTCAAAAGTCACATTATGTGTAAATTATAATCCTAAAGGTATATAAAAAGCCACTTGAAGTAAAACTGCCTGAGTAGAAACTGGATTTCTGAAATTATTGGTTTTTATGAGAACGGAAATATCAATTCTGAAATAAATGCACAAAGTCTGAATTAGTGTTCCCTAATGCATTAATCTATGAGGATTTGTATTTTTGTGTCTATATTTAAAATGCAAAATGATTTTTAAAATAAATGTGATTTTATTTTAACATAAATACTAAAAACACATAAGATACAATTGTTTTCAAATACTGTCACACACCTAAACACTTCCCAAAACTATATTACGAGTTCTGTGATTTGGTTTATGATGTGGTCTCCCTCTGGTGGTTGGTATTAAGAAACGTACTGGCTTGAAAGTAGTCAACAAATTTCTTCCCCTTGGCATTTTGCTGAAACAAATCTAGAAAGCCTCGAGAGATCTTTTATTCTATTCCAGAAAGTACAGATCAGGCTATATATTTTATATTTTGACCATTTCAACAATATGGGCAACTTCCTTATTTCAACAAAAAATCAGTCAATCTGTGTGTCTTTCCCCTATGGCCATATCGAAATCAGTTTTGACTGTTAGGAAACCTGATCTGTTTTCTCTATCTCTGTGGCTTATTTTTAGTGTATTTTGGCCAGAATGTATCCCTTAACTTTGGCCATGGTATTTTCCATTTGCTCTAGAAAGGCCCTGGGTTGAATGCAAAGGTAATTTAGCCTATGCTGTATGTGCCACTCTTCCAGGTCCTATGGCTATAGCATGAAATAAAACAGACATAAACCACTGCCTTCATGAAGTGTCTGTTCTATGACACATCTAGATATGGTTTTAAAAGACATAAATCATAAAGGCTGATATATTTGACCTTACATGTATGTAAAACTTTTATATAGCTAAAGAGACTACAAATTAAAAGACAAATGAATGATGGCCTGGGAGAAAATTAGTGCAACAAAAGGAGCTCTAATAAATGAATAAGAAAGAAAACCCATAGAAAAATGTGCCAATAAGAGTAGGCTTCAACTGTGGAAGACTTTTCAGTTCTCTGTAGTGATAATTGGCAGAAGTGGGGTTTCAAATTTACTCAGTTACAGAAACAAGCAAAGGATGCCCTTTAGGAAAAAAGATAAGTCACCCAGCTGGAATTCCTTGTGAGTCTGTCTCCATATCTGCTCACCAGGTGAGGGCCTCAGGCGGAGTTCCTCTCACAGGGTCTATGTGCTGAGTCTGGCTGCCATCTTGTGATCCTGCTTAGAATTACACATTCCCTATCCCTTTGGTGAGTGGGAGAAAATGGACCTTTTTCCCAGCAGTATCACCCCCATGCTGAGCTCAGTCCCCCAACTCATCCACCACTAACGACCCTCCCATCATAAAGTTTCCCAGGATTAATTTAAGCACATTAGGTTGATCAGTAGAGTATTTCAGGCAGACAAGACTACATCATTGTTCAAATTTCAGTTATGAGAGTTTGGAGTGATAAGCACATAGTTTTAGACTTTCCATTCTCTGCAGCAATGTCTTTCCTCCTTTCAGTGATAAAGTAGATCATACCCCATAGCCAGATTATTTGCTATACATTTGCTAGTCCCTGTATGTCTCCCCTGAAACTTTGGCCTCTCCTGACACTTCATCTCGTCCTGACTTAGCTCATTCTGTTTCCCTGATTGGATTCCTATATCTTGTTTACCAGGGGGAATTATTCCTGTTTACTAGGACAAAGGGTCAGTCATATGAATCCTGTGAAGATTTGGGGGAAACCTTTAGCAGTGTTTTCCCCTTTTCTCTGAGCCCTTGGGTGCTATGTACCCAATCTTCTAGTCTCGGCGAGTTGGCAGCTGTGACTCTGGAATGCAAGTTAATTAAATTGTGCTTATATTTAGTTTTAGGCAAGTTGACTTTTTTTTCCGTCTTAGGTTTAGTCTGTGTGGCTTTGTTATATGCAATCCTGGTAACTAGGGTTCCTAGGAGAGATTTTATGTAGCTGTGCTGCGAAAAGTATGCAGTGAGAGAAAATTGAGGAAGCGCGGGACAGAAAATTCAGAGAACACTTCTGTGTTCCACCAGTATGTAAATCATTAGGCAGGGCACAAATGATATGAAAGTAAAAGTCAACTTTCCTGGAGCGACTGACTTCCTTTTCTGTCTATGAGCCAAAGAAAAAGTAGGAATTCTATGGTTCCTATGAGCATTGATCTCTTCAGAACCATGTTGTTTTCCAGTTATCTTGGTTGTTACAAAGAATCCAGTTGCCTCCACCTTCCAGGTCTGCTGTATCTAGGAGACTGGACCCTCTAGTTATTTGCGGGTTAACCCTTTAAGCACAAGGCATTTTTGTTTAACACTCTGTGATGGGCATCTTGAGAAGCGAATGACCCACTTCCAAGCCTTGCTAAACAGAATATACTGGGCTTTACCAGGTATGGTGCCACTTGATATCCATTATTGATTAATATAGTCAAAGATAATCCCAAAGCAAGTGCAATTCAGATAAGAAAACTGAAGTTCCAAAGGTTAAATAACTTCCCAAAGCAGCACAAAAAAGTAATATATTTATTATATACTATATTTAATATTGTTATTTATTATTATAATATAATATTAGACTAATACAATATTAATATTATTGCTTATTATTAATATATTATTTGCATTATATATTGTATATTGTATATTTATTATAATACTATATGTAATAAAATTACTTCTTTTGTCTTTAGATCCACTCAATATCAGTATGGGATATTAGGGTGAATGTTAAAAATGAACAGTTTTAAATCATAATAGCTTTTAGAATTCAAGTTACCTGAATGTTTGGCGGTGGTTTAAGATTGAAGGGTCAGATAGCTTAGAAATATCTGAGTTTTCTCAACCTTGCTTTGACCTAACCAATGGAATTTGTGCTGTCCCCGTGGGCTACTGGATGGAGGCAGGTAAGTGGGGTTTGTTGTGATCAGTTAAGAGGAAGGAAAGTAGAGAGGGTCTTGGGCAGAACTCTGACCTAGGGCTTCAGAATCTTGGAATTCAGCTACTGACTATTTGATATGAGAGATGACATCCTACAGCATCCTGAAGATCAGTGAATTTTTAAGAATGATAATGCTATGAAGTACTGTTACAATAATTAATAATAGAGAGTAGGTGAGAAAGTGATATAGTGCAGTCTTCATGGGATTGGAAGTGAATTTTTAGACATTGGGATAGAACTGTAATCTGTTCTTGAAAGATATTTCTTCAAAGTTCTTTTCACAGTGAATTCTAAATATATCTGTTTATTCTACTTCTGGGTCTCAAGCCAAGTAATATTGCAAAGTCATAGGTAATTTATTCCAGCTTTTATTCCAGCTTTTGCCAATACATAAAATGGACTAAAATAAAAAAAACTAATATTAAAAATAAATTTGGTTTGAGTTCCAAATGAAATCCACAGACTATTAACTTATAAAATGCAATCAATCCAATTTGTGTAGCCGTACAAATAAAGAAGATAACATGAGAGAACTTTCCAAACTGATTATTTTTCTTTGTTCATCTTTCTCCTAAGTCTTTCCATAGATGTGCCTGAGTTACAAATTTAATAAAAGCCTGAAAAAATGTTAATATGTATAACTTTTCAGATACTGTCACATGCATGCAAGAGAGTTACTTTCTTTCCAAATCATAAATATCTTTTTTTTTTTCTGTTAGATTTAGATGCATGGATATAACTCTTTTATAGGAAATATCCTACATTTGTTTGAAAGTGGTCAAAGGTAGTGTATATATTGTTCCATCATTATTATTTTATGATTCTAAGTGAATAATTGTCAAATGTCATTTGAGACAGAATTATGTTTGTAGGAAATTGCAAAACCTTTTAAAGTGCCATTAAATGATAATTGTTTGTTTAGAAAATAAGTGTTTATTTCCTAAAGCAAATTCAGAAAGTAAGACCCCTCAAAAAAAAAAAACACGAAATGTTTGAGCAATAATCTCTGAATTTAAAAATCTCTGTCAGCCTTGTCTAATTTGCCAATGTTCTTTAGAAAGTTGAAGTTATGTTATTGTGCTTATTCGAAGGAAATAAATAACAAAGTCCTTGTGTACATGTTATTTTCCAATAATTTTTGACAAAATTGCTTCAGAGTCCTGTTTGAGACTTTTAGACACTAAACTTTGAGGTAGTAAAGTAGTATGTCTTTTTAACTAGACAATCCTTTATCTGAAAGTTTTCTTTTTCTTTCTTTTCTCCTCCCTCCTCTCTCTCTCTCTCTCTCTCTCTCTCTCTCTCTCTCTCTCTCACATTGAATGAATAAAGATTCTTTTTAAAACATTTCTTTACAAGTCTGCTTGTCAGTCTATTTCTGGCAGTCTCTGATCATAAACTTGATTTCCTGCTTTTTGCTCTGCTCTTTCTTTACTTACTACTCTGTGTAATTAGATTTAAAATCTACTGAGCTGGGTTTTGTCTAACTTGATTTTATACTGTAATTTTACTTGAGATGTCGAATGCTGACATGGAACTGCTCTCTAAACTCTATTTATATTCGCTCTATGATCTATACCACCAGCTATAGATCAATTTTTGCTTCCTTTTAATGATTTTTAGATAATTTCACAACAAGTTATTTTTTTATAGAAAGGTGGATCTTCTGTCATACTGTCTGACAGGCAATATATATATTTAGTTCTTGTTTGGGGGAATTTAAGCTGAAAGCCAGAAGGCAAAGTCTCCATTGAATCAAAGCATAGCTTTATTTCAGAAGACAAAAAAAATGAGTCAAGGAGTAACTTATTATTGAGGACATTTAATTGGGAAAGATATTTTGGACTTTCTCCGAATAGATGGTTTCTCAGTAATTGAAACATGTTATATAATAAGCATTGAGAGAGTTTGAACTAAAGACTAGGACTATAGTTAAGGGACCGCTTTTACCTTCTCTTTGCAGCAAGGTGGGCACTACAGATCATAAAAGAGGAAGTTGCTGTGGCACTTTTATTTTTAGAACATCTAAGTTAAGAGCTCTGTAAGTGCATTCATTCAACAGGCATTTACTATCTACCATATACTACCTTGGAACAAAGTTGTGTAAGTTAAAAGGTGCTAATAGAATCCTTTGTTCCCTGGGTAATGAATGAAAAATCTGTGTAATAGAGCAATCTACTAAGAAAATAAAAAAGGTGTGTGTTATCATTTGTGGATTCTCAGAAAAGGGAAACTGGCATCGAGGAGAGAAGGATTGAGCAGGGCTTGTGTGGGCTTACTCTGAGGTGGGAGGGAGGAGGAAGTTTCTAGAGGGATAGACGGGGAAGTTTCTGGAGGGGTAGAGGTGGAAGCAGAGGATGTAGGAAAATCCCCAGAGGCTTGGAAGGGGACTGGTTTTTGACATGTTTCGCACTAGCAGGGACCAGTGCTCACTTGCTTGGGAGAGAGGCACGATCTCAGGGGGAGACAACTGTGTGGAGCATCTAGGACAGCTCTAGTCAGCCTTGGATTTGGCATGGCACAGATGTAATGGACCCTAAGGGCTTGGAACCATGAGGCCTCAGTGATTCTCTGAGGAACTGAAAGCTAAATCCTCTTCCTCTGTTTTTCCCTTGGATCCTTGTACCACCCTAAGAAGAGAGAGGCCCTTGCAAAATATGCCTGAATAACATTTCTTTTCACTTTTTTGAGTGGGAAAGTGTGAATTAATTTGATTTAGAAAAACAAAATGATGTGGCGTTTCTTGCATCACAGTGTGACAGAGTTAGGTCCATGCCCATTACACCTTCAAGCAGGCCATTCTGAGCTCGTTTGTCTCATTTGTGGTTCGAGGTCTCGCTTTTCACTCTTACTTCTCGTGTTTTATATCCTTCCTGAACTCTGCCCCTCTCACCAGCACCCTCTACCCCCTGCCCCAGCTCAAAAGGTACCTATCCTGTGTCCCTTTCTTTTAAGCTTATAATGAAAAGCTAAACAGCCCGAGATGCTCACGTGCTCCTGCTCTCCGGTGGCTCAGATTCCAGAAACAGCTCCTCCTCCTTCTCCTCCTTCTTGGGCTCCAGCAGACCCAGCGTTAAAATATAAGCTCTTTCAGACTAAACACTTAAAATCCTAAGGGTGAAAAGTTTTCAAACTTTTTTGGGGGGCAGCAATAACTTACTTTCAAAGGAAATTTTACATGGACCCATAACAGGTAACCGTAGAGCTCTCTGGTAGGAGGAATAAAGACCCCCTTGATCTCATGATGTGGCCCCAAAGTCCCTTCGTATGGTATCCTAGACCTCTTCTGAAAACCACCGTTTTAGCCCAAAGAGTGAATATTGTGAGTGTAGGTTAGACACACTCACACAGGCCAGTGGGGAGATGATTTTAGGTAGAAGGGTCTTTTATACTCATCCTAAAATATGAGCAAATGCTGCTCAGGAGCCAGACTTGTCTGCAGGTGTGAATATCCCTCTGTCATAGCAGTTTATTCTCCTAGCAATTTAAAGAATAAAATTGTAAGATATTTATTTCCTCCGAATCCACAGGACCAAGAAATAGGAATGATCATGTCGGTCTGCTAGGCACCTTATATTGTCAGTTCATTTATTCCTTCAACAATATTCAATTCTATTCTAGATTCAGGACATAGCAGTGAGAAAAACTGATAGGAGTCTTCTCTCAAGGAGTTCACATTCTAGAAGAGAGAGAGATACAATAAGCAAACAAATATCTTATGCCAATATAAATTATGTGAGCCATAAAGAAACAGGTTTTGTTTGTTTAGTTAGTTAGTGTGTTTGTTTTTAGCAGACTGTCATTCTGATGGTCTGTAGCATCAATGTTATTAGAAGTGACTAGCATGGTGCCCCATGTTTAACAGATGTCTAGTAGATGTTGAAGATGAAGAAGAGAATTAGGAGAATTTCTTACCTTGTCAGACAAATACTTTTAAGGAAGCCACAATTTTAGTGATTGGATTAGCAGACAGACAGATATAAGACTGGCTTCATTTTTAGAGTATAAATATATTCCTGATGTCAATGATCCTTCATCCTGAGCTCTTGTGTCTTCAGGAGTGGTCATAGTTTATTTGACCTGAGCCAACTTGTAGGCAGAACTTAGTACCACCCTATGCTGCCCACAAAGAATGTACTCACACAAAAGTACTAAAAAATGTTTTTTTAAACTCCACTTTCCTTGCAATCTACCACTCTGTTTACTTGTTCTCTTCTGTAGCAAGAGAGTTGTCCTTCCTTTCTGAGCTACTTCCTCTCCTCTCCTTCTCTCTTGAACACTCTCTAGTCTGACTTTCGTCCTCACCACTCCATTGAAACTGCTCTTTTGGGGATCCCTGCTGACCTCCACATTGCCAAATCCAGTTGTCAGTTCTCAGTTTTGTGTAACTTGACCTATCAGCAGTATTTTGGCACAGTTGATCATTTTCTCCTCTTTGATACATTTGGCTTCCAGATACTGTGTTTGGCTGCTTGTTTTCCTCCTAATACACTGGCCACTCTGTCTCAGTCTCTTTGATGGCTTCTTCTCTTCTCTATAGCTACTAAATATGGGATTTAATAGCTCAGCCCTCATTCATCTTCTCTTCACCATCTCACGAATTCTCCCTCTTCAGTATCCTCACCAACCGTTTCCTTGGTGATCTCATCCAGGCACACTGGCTTTAAGTTGATTTGCTGATAATTCACACATTTATATTTGTAGACCTGTCCTATTTCCTGGACCTTGAACTTATGTATCCAACTGTCTACTTGGGAGTTTGTGTATGTCAGACTCAACCTGTCCAAATTCTAACTCCTGATTTTTTCCCACGGTCTTGCTCTTCCAGTAGCCTTCCCTATACCAGTGGATGGCAGTTCCAGTCTTTTGATTTAAACTTAAAGTCATTAGCTCTTGTCTTTCCCTCACAACTGTCATCTAATGGAGCAAGAAACCCTCCTGGTCTCACTTTCATACTACATTCATACAGCATCTAATTGGGTCTCAGCACCTTTACTGCTCCCCCCTCCAAGGTGCCATCATCTCTTTCTAGATCACTTCAGTAGCTTCCTAACTGTTACCTTACTGTTTTCCCTACCCCTCTAGAATATTTTCAGAACAACAGGCAGAGATCCTTGAAAACATCAGTCAGATCATGCTACTCTTTACTCAAACCTTGCAGTGACTTTTCTCTTTTCGCCTAACTTACAAAGTCCTTACAAAGCCCTATGTGGTTGGGCCCTCTCTTCCTCTCTGCCTCTTCTCTTTCTTTCCTACTCCCTCCCTCCCTCATTCTGCTCTGGTCAAACAGGTCTCCTTGCTAACACTCACTAGGTGTGCTCCTACCTCAAGGCCTTTGCATTGACACTTCCTTCTGCTGAAATCTTCCCCTCTGTTTTGATTAAATCCCTCAAGCCTTTCAAGTTGTTGCTCAAATGTCAACTTTCCATGAGGCCTACTTCAAACCCTAATTAATTTTGGGACCTGTTCTACCCACCCAACATCTCCTATCTCTCTTAGCTGTTGCATTCTTTTCTTTTTCTTTATAGCCTTTTTTTTTCTTTATAATCTTCTGACCTAATGTAGAATAATTTTCTTATTTAGTATCTTCATTTATATTAATTGTTTCTCTAGAATGTAACCTCCACAAGGCAAGGGATCTATTCTGTATTCACTGATGTGCCCCAGGCTCCTAGAAGAGTGCCAAACTGACTAAGTAACTGAGTGGAAAAATTAGGGAGCAATGCAAGCTTTGCTGATTTCATATAGCAGATGAGGGAACTGATTATACCTCCCATTTCTCAGAAAACAAGTTGAAATATTCCATTAGGTATTTCTGTTTTCCAAAGGGTTTTCTCTATACTGTGCCCCTCAAGGAAGCTCAACCAACTTTTTTTTTTTTTTTTTAACACCTATAGCATCTGGTATTCCGAGATGGTCTCCCATCCAAGTACTAACCAGGCCCAATCCTGCTTAGCTTCTGAGATCAGATGAGATCAGGCACGTTCAGGGTGGCATGGTCATAGACTTCAATCAAATTTTTAAATTTATCTCTTCTTTATGACATTGCCCAGCACACGGGCTCCTCTCTCTCTCTTCCCATGAGGATCTTCACTCTTCATTTACATAGAGCTTTCTGATATAACCCATACATACCTACCCCAAACATATTAATGTTCAACAAAATGAAGGGCCTTCTAGTAACTCAATAGGCAGGATAAAGACCAAGTTTGCTTACTTGAGCATAACTTTGGATTTTTTTCCCTCTTCTCTGCACCTCTTGTCACCCCAGTCATTTTATCAACCTATTATGACCAAAGATACAGTGCTGTCCTCAAGAGGGATTCTTGTATTAGGATGCTAAAGGATTACACTCTCTCTTTTTTTTCTAGTTAAATAATTTTGCAAAAGGTAAGAGCAATATGGTTGACAAGAACTTCATTTCAAGCAGCATATACAATGAAGGATAGAGAAGCTCTTACTACAGCCTCAGATGATAATGCTCTATGCCTGTTTGGCTTTCACTTCAGAAGGAGAGTTGAACCTGAGCTTCAGACTTTAAACTAGGGCTCAAAGACAGGGGGAATGAGAATACTATACTATCAGAGATTGGTGAGTAATTTCTGAAATAGACTCGAAAAGTTAGCAACCAGAGTAATGAGAGCATTTGCCAATATAAATGCTGCTTATAATACATAGGGAAAGAGAACTGAGAGGATTGAAAGCAGTTGAAGAAAATCTAAATGTCATTCAGTTTGTGGAGGTTATTTCAGCAGTCTGTTATCAGAGACAAGAATACTGAAAAGAGCTACTCATCCTCATGGGTATATACTCTTCAGAATCCATGGTATTCTGAAGTCCAGGTGATTCATAATTGACTCCATCATCTGGATGTGTAAACTAGTGAGTCTTAGGCAATATATATTTGTATATTGCTCTTGTTGCATTAATACTAATTATTGTCACTTGTATAAATGGCAGTCAACTTTGGTAATAAAACATCTTTAGTTGGCAAAAGTATCTTTTATCAGATGATGATCGGTAGAATATGTGCTACACGAAGATGAGGAATTATTTTTGTTTTCTTCACTGATGTATTTCCAGATGCTAGAATAATGCCTAGCACACAGTAGATACTCAGGTAAATATTTCTTCAATTAACAAATAAATCTTCCATAGATCAATCTGCCATTGATTTAAAGGGCAATATATACCTCTTAGAATTATAGATGATATTAATGGAAATGGTATCAAGAATGTATAATGTGACTTCATCTCAGCGAATCTCCCTTTGTCACCACAAGGGCTAAACCTAAAGGCTGTTGGAAGATGATTGTTATAAAACAGTGAAATTTATGGTTGAAAAATCTCTACAGAAACTTTTTAAGAGCTTTCTCAGGGTGTTCTCCAAAAAATCCAGAGCTGACATTAATTTGTCATCTCATCTGGTCCAATTCACCTGGAGGAAAGATATTTACCTTCCATTTAGAAAGAAAAATAAAGACAAATTTGAACTTTTACTTGACTCTGTTGCCCTTGAACTGACCACATATCAGGTGACTTCATACCTGCCCCTGTATCAGAAACAAGAATTAGGTATGGTGTGAAGGATTGGGCCTGGAGCTAGGACCTTACTATTCTGGGATGGTTTTGACCTTTTCCTAGATACTTGGCTTTGGGGAATTGCTGTCTTAACCACATGACATTCTAGTTCCTCTATTTGTAAACTAGCACTTTCCCCAAGGAAAGTTATGATAAAATGCCTACCTGTCTACTTTATGAGGTTGTTTGGAAATTCTAGATAAGATGTGTTTGAGGTACTTTGCTAGTTAAACAGCTTTACACAAATAAAAATGGAAATTCTGAATACAGGTTAAGGAGGAATCAAACAGAATATACAAAAGTTATTCCACTTTTACAAAAATAATATTGATTTATGAAACTACGAACTTCTGAAGAAAGAATAAAGAAAGAATTAAAAATATCCTAAAACCAAGGGCAGCCAGACTTCTCATTGAGGAACCATGCAAAAGAAGTCAATTTTTGCTGAATTGGCCAAGACATGGGATAGCGATAATCAAAAACAATGCAAGCAATGCCATGTTTTAAATTTGATCCAGATTTGATATAACCATACATAAGAAATGGCTTTACTGGAGTAAAATATATAGGGTCTTAAAGATGAAATCTAGATGTTAGGAGACATTTAATGTTGAGCTTTCAGCTACATTTCCGAGGAATCATCAGAACCATAAGGTAGAGAATGCAATAATTCTTTTGAGGCATTGCAGCTGCTGAAATGCAGACAGATGGAATTTATGCACTCTCTAGTATAATGTAGAAACAGTCTCACATAGGATAAACACTATTTCTTGAAAAATTCTTCTCAACCCTAGAGAGAAGATATTGTATAGACTGGCTGGTGAAATCTTAATGTTTTTTCGTTTTATATCTGGTTTCCTGTGTACCCTCTAAGAGTTTGTATCTGTAGCTGTAGGAATGAAATCCTGTGCTGAATCCTCTAAGACCATACAAAATATAAACATATTTCATATTTTGGCTGTTGAAGTCCATAGATGTAATTTGTATTGATATGGAAATCGTGAGATATAGTGGAAAACCAGAATTTTGTTGTTAATAATGTTCAGATTACACATGAAGTAGCATCATAAGAAACTTACCAAATTAACTAGTACTTAATGGTCAGCAAATCAAAACTCTGATTTCCTTAATAGCATCAAAAAATAATCTGTTAATTGAATTTTCTTCCTTTGCTTTGTGACGATACATCATGCTCTGCTGAGATTGAGGTGACGTGTTCCCACCAAATATTAAGAGCATTCTGAGTGCCAGCCTCTCCGCTGGGGCCCAGGAACCTGGGAGATGTGATAGACTTGGGATTCGCAGCCTGGAGCATTCAGTCTGTACTTTTCTGTATTTCAATTTCTGAGTTAAAATGTTACATATTTCCTGGTTCCTTTTAGCTTGTCAACAAGATTTATCTCATCAAGGAATACATGGTTCAAGGAATACATGGTGATAGTGAAAAGGCAACTGACCACGCTAGCTTTTGTGGAGGGAGGGAGACAAAAAGACACAGAGAATAGTTTTTAAGGGTTGTGTTTATCTATTGTTACTCTGAATCAGGAACTCGTGAAGAAAGAAGCTAGTGTTTCTTTTTTTTTTTTTCTGATTCATAAAGTAAGACACAGTCATTATAAAAACATTTGTAAAATATAGAGTAAAAATACAATGAAGATAAAATTTACTTTCAATTTTAATACCAGGGATAACCACAGTAACCTTTGATATACTTCTTTCTAGGCCAAATCCTATTATGCTTTTTTAGAACTATATGGTGTTTTTCTACTTAAATTATCTTGAACTTTGTCCCAAGACATTAGGTATTTTCTATAATATTCTTTTCGATGGCTGTAATAGTATTTCTTCTTAGGAGGTGCCAAAATTTATTTTACCAGTCCCCAGCTGTTGCATGGTTGTTATTTCAGTTTCTTCATTATAACCTTGATGGTATAAATATCCTTAAAAATAAAAAACTTGCATTTATTCATAATACTGTCTTTTGTACAAAGTCTAAGAAATAAGATTGCAAAGCCAAAGGTTATGCACATTTAAAAGGCGTTTGATAGACATTACCAGATATTTAAGTGTATTTTAACACCCATTTTGTTAAATTGACTTACCCTTTTATTTAAATAATTTCATTTGAAAAAATCTTTCTACCTTTTTATCTTTTTATCTGACATCTATTGTCTACAGTAGTTTTGAAATAATTATTTGTTGAATTTTGAGAACAAAACGAGCACTGTTATACTAAAAACAAATACCAAAATGCAACCATTTTAAATAAAAGAATTAAATATTATTAGCTAATATTGTTTTATAATCTCCATGCAAAAATAGACTTTGATATTTTTAACTGGAATTTTTATTAAAGCAAGTAAATATATTTCAAATACAGGGGCATGGAGTCTCTATGCCTGTGTGGAACACACTTCAATTGACTATTTTTACTATAACTTTCTCTGTGCAACATTGAGTAGCATTTTAAAAGGTAAGGTGTTTTTTTTTTTTTAATGTTTGTTCAATAAATAGCACTTCACTTTGAAGTAATTTTCAGCTACTAAGAAAAATACTCCTATTTGGTATTTTCCCCACGGAAGCTGTACAACTGATGAGGCTACCCTCTGGTACTCTGGGCATGGGTGCCTGTCTCTCTGCAAGCCCCCTGGAGAATTTTCTTTTGCTTTC
>NW_024351730.1:6380529-6392225 GCF_902729225.1 Pteropus medius | reverse complement strand
TCAACAGCTAGATGCTGCATTGAAACAGATCAGAGACTAAAGTGTTTTTATATAAAATATCCTAAAATTGAGAGGTGGCTTTTCATTTATTTTGTTTGGGTGAGGATTTTTGTTTTTATTTTTAAAGCTTTATGAGTATAAAGGTCAACTTTCTTGAAAAGGACATTTTTAATAGGAAAAATATTTCACCCTCATGATTCTTAACTTTTATGACACAGCAGATGCGAAGCCTGTTGTTTGTTTATGGTTCCTCTAAATCTGAAGATAGTCAATTGTTTTAAATCCAGGGATTGGTGGATTTGGTCTTAAATACCCTCAATTTACTTACCAGTGATTTGATTAGTTATTTCAACTGAATCGGTTGGTGGTTTGTCCATTATTGTATTAGCCTGCTTGAACAGACTTCGTGACTTAGGGAGCAGAAATTTATTTTTCACAGTTATGGAGGCTGCAAAGTCCAAGATCAAGGTCCAACAGTTCTCAGTTTCTGGTGAGAATTTTCTTCCTGGCTTGTAGGCAGCAGTGCTCTTCCTGTGTGCTCACATGACCTATTTAGAGAAAGAGAGGGAGAGTCAGCAAGAGAAAAGGGAAAATGGAGAGAGAGGGAGTTCAAGTGAGAGAGGGATAAAGATAGAATAGATTTTTTCTTTTGCTTCTGTGGACTGTGAGCCTCTGGGGTCGGTAAAGGATCTCAGGATGGATGGGAGAAAACTTGCTCCAAAAGCCATTGACTGGGCAGCTACTGGGAAGATCATACTCCCAAACTGGAAGGTTATTGCTAACTCCCTGAAATCCTGGAATGAGACACCCACCTCCAGGTTGGCTACTCCACCTGAGAATCCACCTGCTATAGACTGGGCTTAATGCAAGGCCAGTGTAGCGAAGGCTGGCTTGGTAGATGACTTTGAGAAAAAGTTTAATGCCCTAAAGTTTCCTGTGTCAGAGGATAGATATAGTGTTTGATGGATGCTGAAAAAGAACATGTGAAAAGTTGTGCCGAATTTTTATCTCTCTCTAAGACCAGGGAACTAGCCCTATTGGATTAGGGCCTCATCCTTATGACTTCTTTCAACTGACATCACCTATTTGCAGGCCCTGACTCCAAATATAGTCATGGCAGAGGTTAGGGCTTCAACATGAACATTGGGAGGACACAAACATCAGTCCATAACAAATATATGTTCAGATTTCAAGTTGTTTTGTATTTATGCAATAGATAAAAAGGAAAAATTGGCCTCAAGAATATGTTGTAGGATCTGCATCCAAAACAGAACCTTATGCAATTGTGTTCTAATTGTTTTTTAATGGTTACGTGACCAGCAATAGTTACTATAAGAAAAGCTGTGTTTTACTGCCTGTAGAAGTTGCCAAGGCTTTCTAAGAGCTCATGATTGCTAACCACATTTGAGATTCCTCTGGTCGGTTTGCCAGGTAGACCAACTTTTCTTCCATCTGAAGGGTTAGAATGCTTACTTGTCATAACTTTTGAAAGGCAGTATATCATAGTAATAATTCAGGTCAGTGTTTTCCCAAACTGGTGTTTCACAGTACTCTAGTGTTGCAAAATGCTTGAGGAAAAAGTAAGTTTGAGAAATGCTGACTGTCAGAGCTACTTCTTAGATAGTTTCAATACATATTTGTGTCTTAAAGTTTCTAAGAAATGCTATAGTTAAAAAAAGACAGTAATTTTGCTTAACTTGATATTTCCTCAAAATTATTTGTTCATATACACCTTCACCTTTATTTACATATTTATTTATTCATTCATGGATTTTCTATTTTGCAGAATATCTAGCATCCTATAGAACTTCAGTTGTGTCACCCATATTTTCAGAAATGTTTTTCACTAAGATTTTTTTTTGTAATTTGTAATTCTCTCTTTGGGAAAACCTGTGGCAGATGGTTTTACATGGAAAACATTTTTATAGGATGTATATTTACATTAGGAGAAAATATTGTGCAAAGCACCCACACTAGGGAATTTTAAAATATGTCCAATTTGTGGGAATTGTGGTAGGATCTCTTGTTCCTCTCCCAGTTATGGCCGATGTTGTGGCATCACTCCAGTTCTGCACGTGCCTCTGCCCAGGTGATGGGCCAACACTGGCTTCTTCATTATGTCCCTCCATTGCACGAAGCATTGCACTTTCCACAGTAAGAGCTTTGTGCTGCGTTTGTTGAAATGGAATGTGAAGCACTGGATTTGAATACAGTCTTGAATGGGTCCAAATCTAATGCTATTTTCCTTGAACTGTGACTTGCCTTTATCCACAAAAATTCAGATTTTGTGAATGATTATGTTCTGATCATCCATATGACAGGACAATGTTTATTTTGTATCCTCTACTATGCTTGGGAAATAATTGTCTGTTACAGCGGCTCTTTGGGTATCTGGGGCTCCTTCCTGACTTTCTCCCCCAACTAATTTTGTTGTGCTTATCGGTCTCTTCCTAAGTATTGGTAGAAGGAACAGACTTCCAACCACCTGGAACAATTTTAGCGATATAGTGAAGATTTTTGAAAATTAGGAAAAGTTTTCTTTCGAAAATTCCTAGCCCTATGACATTAGGCAGACGACTTCTCCATCCCTGGTTTTCCTTGCTATCAAGCCTGGCTGAACAGCAGCACTTCCTGGAAGCCTCAAATGTAGGGATGCTAATTCAGGTGGTTTCCAAAAAGATGTTTCCAGGGAGGCAAATAAATACTTCCATCAAAATATTTTCATCAAAATAATAAAAAGAAGTCTATGGCCATGCCACCCTAAATGAGTCCGATCTTGTCCGATCTCAGAAGCTAAGCAGGGTTGAGCCTGGTTAGTACTTGGATGGGAGACCACCTAGGAAGACCAGGCACTGTAGGCGTAAAAAATAAAAAATAAATAATTAAAAAAAATAATAAAAAGAAAAATATTTCATTCCACACTAAAGGAAGGAAGAAGGAAGAAGATTCAGATGTCTGGGATTTTTACTTCTGTTTACTGGCAATCTGCTCACGCTGCACCAGTGGAACTATTAATATTCTTGAATTTCTGTTATATGTGAAGCATGTTCTGGGTACTTAGTAAATATAAAGACTGTTAAGACACGATTTATATCTTTATGAGGCTTTTAGTCTAATCAGGGAAATGACATATAAACATAGAGATCATTGAACATGGCATTTTAAAAAAGTATGGTAGGAGAGATGTCACTGGTAGGTCCCATGAGCTGGGAAGAGAGCAGAGTCACGAGGAGTGGGATTGATGTGGAGAAAAATGATGGAAAATATGGGATTAAAACTAGGGCTTGGACTGAAGTGATGTTTGGATACTCTGGCAGAGTGGTTCTCAGTTGGGACACTTTTGCCTCCTGGGGGACATTTTTCAATGTATGGAGACATATTTGATTGTCGTATTTAATCTGTGGGGATCAGGGGCAGTGCTACTGGCATTAGTGATGTGAGGCCAGGGATGCTGCTAAACATCTTACAGTGTACACGTTAGTCCCTCCCACAACAAAGAATTACACCATCCAAACTGTCAGCCCTACTGCTTTTGAGAAATGCTCCTTTAGGGCTAGAAGTTAACAGTCAAAAGAACGTAGGGAGGCAAGAAGCCTGGCTTCATTTCACAGCTCTGCTATTAAAGAGCTGGGCAACTATGGGCAAAGCATTGAAACTCTCTGGTCATCTTAAAATGAGAGGATTTATGGGTAGCAATTGAACACTCATATTTGAATCTTGAATTGAGGCAACACATTTGTGTTTATAGACTCATAGAGACTGAGCAAATTAAGTGAAACCCTAGATAAAAGGTTTTCTGTTCCTTAGGTTTCGCCCTTAATTTAATGATAATTTTAAGAAACAGCAGTTTATAGTGTGAGATGCCAAACTGAAATAAATATTCACATGCATATACTTCAGAAGTAACATTTTATATCAAGGTCTCATGAAGAAAAAAGACCTGTATCTAGAAAAACTTCACCTTCGGTCATGCAAAATTATGCTTGTGTTGAGCAAGAAAATCACAGCAAGTAGCTTTTGAAATTTTTGATTTGTTGGCCCCAAATTGTGCTGACAACATTTCTTTTCAGTTCAAATAAACATTTATTCCAATAAAAGGAGGCACTGTGATCTTTGCTATTTGCTGTGTATTTCTGGCTGTGCAGTGCCTTTGGTTAAGGTTTTGTGTGTTTACTGGTCACAGAGTCTTTAGGGAGCTAACGAGTTGTTTTTCAAATGCAGCTAATTTTGTCTCTAACCTCTGAGAATGGCTTCTAACCAAATAAGCCATAATAGTGGAAAGTTGAACCTGTACCTGTGTGAATAATGAGGAATTTTCGTTAATGTGTGAGTCATCCTCATTACGAACTCATTTAATGAATGACAACATTAATTTAAAAATATTTCCAATGAGGTATCTTCGTATGAATTAGTGGGGATTTTAGAGTGACCTCACAGAGGACATGTGAATGTTTGGAAGTTTTTATGTGTTCTCAGGTTAATCAGATTCTGAAAGGCATGTTTGATTCCCCAATTCTACAATAAATAAATAAATAAATAAATAAATAAATAAATAAATAAATAAATAAATAAAGTGTATAGCTTAAGAAAATTAGTCCGTATGATTTTAAATTTGCCACCTCTCCATCCCACCCTAACCTTTGGGGAAATGCAAGTACTTTTGCACTAATGGTCAGGTTGAGAACTCTGATTTTTGGTGATTCTAGCATACTGCTTCAAAACTTCCTGTAGGATTAATGTACACTGAAATAAAACAAAACAAAAATCAAATAGATCGTTTATAACTTCCCAAGGAAATGTAAATATCTTGATACACACATTCCCCGACTCTGCTCAGCAGGCTAGAGCACCAATGTCATCGTAACTCTTTTTCACTCAGCTCACATGTGCGCAGTAGTCCCAGCCAGCAGTAGGGTGCAGGGCGGGGAGTTAGTGCCCTCTGCTGAACAGAAAAAAATAGTACTGTCGAGGTGAAAACTAGGACCTCTTTTTAGTTCTTATATTTTTTTTCCCCTATGATGGTCATTCTTGTTCGAAAATTAAACAGCCTCGGGGAAATTTTAAAAAGTACTTACAAGTTTCTGCATGTGCGTAAGTGTGACTATATGTGTGTGTGTTGTGTTTGTGTGTGTGCACATACAGGCACGCTTAATGAAGGTGCTAAACAGATGATCTCTAAGGCCCATTTCATTTTTAAAATGATGTGATTCTAAAAGTATTTAAGTAACCTCTTTTTAGAAGAGTAGGACCAGTTGCATGAATACAGGCTTCTGCCTGAAGAGCAATAATCGGCTGGAATTCAAAAGACTTATTTCTCACTTCTTTCCTTTGTTCTTGCTAGTCCCTCTACCTGAAGCATGGTGAAGTTTTCACTCCATCCATACTACCAAAGTTCTGCCCATCTTCCATGATCCCTCTCCAGATCTAAGAATCTATTTTTGCACTTAATTCATTTTAAATAAGGGAAAAGATAATACATTTAAGAAATCTAGTTTCTATTCAATTGAGGTTTTTTTACATATATTAATTTTAAACATTTTTACATCTTTATTGAGGTATAATTTACATACCATAAATTTACTCACTGACTTTTAATAAATTTATAGAGTTGGGCAACCATGACCACAATCCACTTCTAGAACTTTTCATCTCCCCCCAAATTTCTCTCCCACGTATTTCCAACCAGTTCCCAGATAACTACGTCTACCTTTCTAGCTAACCACTGCTATGATTTCTGTCTCTATAAGTTTGCCTTTTGGGGGAATTTCATAAGTGGGTCACCCAATATGTAGCCTTTGTATTTGGTTTCTCACTTAGCGCAATGTTTTTGAGTTTCATCTATGTTGTCACATGTATCAGTAGTTCGATACTTTTAATTGCCGAATAGTAGTCTATTATGTGAGTATACTACATTTTGCTTATCCATTTGCCAGTTGTTGAGTGTCTGGATTGTTTCTAGTTTCTGGCTACTGTGAATAATGCTGCTGTGAACATTCACATACAAGTCTCTGTGTAGATATGTGTTTCATTTCTCTTGGGTAAATTTCTAAGAGTGGAATTCATGAATCATGTGGTGAGGTTATGGTTAACTTTATAAGAAACTGCCAAACTGCTTTCCAAGGTGGTGTTATTATTTTAAATCCCGACCAGCAATGTATGAGCTCCAGTTTCTCAAAATCTTTGCCAATACTTGTATTCTCTGTTTTTTTTTTTTTTTTTTTTATTGTAGCCATTTTGGGGGTATATAACAACAGTATCTTACTGTGGTTTTAATATGGTTTTTCTTAATGACTAATTATACTGAGCACCTTTTCATGGACTTATTAGCCGTTTGTATGCATTCTGTGAAGACTTTCTAT
Source organism: Pteropus medius (assembly GCF_902729225.1). Classification (NCBI taxonomy): domain Eukaryota; kingdom Metazoa; phylum Chordata; class Mammalia; order Chiroptera; family Pteropodidae; genus Pteropus; species Pteropus medius. Next base: position 6,385,866 of record NW_024351730.1, on the reverse strand, counting down.
TTAAGTCTTTTATCTATGAGAAATTGGGTTTCCAAAATTATTATTGAGTGTAAGAGTTCTATATATACTCTGGATATAAGTCTTTTATCAGATACATGATTTGCAAGTATTTTTTTTTCCAGTGTATGCCTTGTCTTATATTCTTAATAGTATTTTTAGAAGCACAAATATTTTTAACTTTGTGAGGTCCATTGATTAATTTTTCTTTCATGGCTTGTGCTTTTGTTGTCATATCTGGGAATTCTTTGCTTAACCCCAAGGTCACAAACATATTTTTCCCCTATTTTTTCTTCTAGAAGCTTTATAATTTTGGTTCTTATACTTGTCTATGATCCATTTTGAGATCATTTTTGTGTATGTTTGGAGGTAAAAGTCAGAGTTCAGTTTTGCACATTTGAAATCCAATTGTCCCATCACCACTTGTTGAAGAGCATACTTTTCCCATTAAATTGCCTGGACATCTTATGCATTATTTTATTAATCTCTTCTTCCAATATCTTTTAAGTAACTGATCATATCTTAATTTCACAGAGCAGTTCACAGACTCATAGATTTTAACTAACACACTCAAATTCCCATAGCTAGTAAATGGCAGAACCAGGATAAGAGTTCTGGTTTGCCCAAGTACAAGACTTATCTTCTTATTAAAATTTCCTTGCAAGTTTTTTATTCCAACATTAAACCATAAACTTCCTGAGGTTCCATATCACTTATTCTTATCTTGCCACCACAACCTAGGACAATAGTTGCTTATTTAAGGGTCATGTTATTAAACACTCAATTGACTTAAATGATAATGTTTGTGTCAAAGTAAATAATGACTCTATAATATAAATAATTTTTTCTCTCAGTTAAATTTATGCTTATCATTGACAATACTAGACTTTCATTATAAAAAAGACATTTCTAGAAAATAACTACTCACCATCTATTAAAATCATTGATTCTTTATGAACATGAACTTCATTAGGAACTTTAATGAATTAAGAATGTCTTTTCTCATATTTGACTATAAAGGAGCTTTCAGGTGACATAGAGTAAAAGTCAGATAAAGACTTAGAAAGTAATAAAAGCTTTGGCTTGGGAGCCAGTGTGTCCTAGTACTGGTTCTGCAGTAACTTGTTATGTGACCTTGAGCAAGTCATTGCATCTCTCTACACCAGTTTCTTCACCTGTAAAACAATAGACGTGGACCAGGTTATCATTATGGTTTCTCTCTATCGATATACTTTTGTTAAATAAAGTGTTACTATAACGCCCTGTTCCGTTCTAATGACACACAAGTGGCTTCTCTCATTTGCAGATTGCAGTGAAAATCTATTTCACTGTCACACAGGCAAGTGTCTTAATTATAGCCTTGTGTGTGATGGATATGATGACTGTGGGGACCTGAGTGATGAGCAAAACTGTGGTAAGTAGCATTGTTTTCCTATATGTTTTCATTTAAAATCACAAAATTTATAATCTAGAACTTATAGCTTGTTTGTTAATGTAATTAGCAGGTTAAATTACAAAATGGTTGGCTTCTTACTTTTTAGAAAATGGAAGTTTTTTCAATTACTAGTCTTAACCATGTTTAATGTGTAAATGTAATACTTTTTACATAAACAGTCATACTAAGGACACGCTAAAGAATTGGAGTGAAAGATAAGTACAGGTTGTCAATATGTTAATATTTTCTCTCTGCAAATGTTCTGTTTCTTCCCTGCTTCTTCTGGTCGCTCATGTTTAGATTTTGAGCCCTTGAGCAAAACTTTGCAGACAGATATATTGTCTGCATCTTGATCCCCTTATTAAATGTAACCAAAATCCCTCCTTTATTACCAAGTGATACAGAGATGACTTCCGTAGTAGTGACACGTAGGTTTAAGGTGACACGTTTATCTGATGTACAAAGCTGATCTTATCTTTTAAGAACGAACCTACCTTATAAAGAGTCATGTTCAGCTCTGAATGCCATCTCGTGAATTTAAGCCAGCAAAATTCCTCTTGCTTATTTACCTTTTTGACTTTGAGATTAGCATTAAGATATTTAGGTAAGACATTATTGTGTAGCATAGGAACTTTGTAATACGAATGAAAGGATAAGCTGGGATGATGAGGGGCACTGGACTAATGATGTGAGATAGTATTTAGCATTAGAGAACATCAAAAGGAATGTTGGCAAAGCATCAGTAGTATGATTGAGGAACGCTCCAGAGTGGCAAGTGTCAGAAACCATGATAAAGTTGTCACGAATACGTCAAATCAGCTACCTACCTTGTGAAATCAAAATCAGAGTTCTGTTTATTTGAGCCAGTGTAAAAATCACCAACTTTTCATAAGGAAAGAAAACAATGATGAGACAAAACAAAAAACAACAACAGAACAAACTATGGGTCCTGAGAAAGCTGGGCAATTCTTTTTCTTCTGAAAAATAGGTAGGTTATGGTGATGGTGGTTAGTGGGCCACAGGCTTGGGTGGGAGGTGAATTGTGCCAGACTCATCATAGAAAAGTTGTTGAAGGTGTGGGAACAATTGGAACAGACTCTCTTCAATTAGAATCATGAGCCAGACAGGTCTAAGTGTTTGTCATGCTGGTTCTCCACATCCTCAGGGACTTTTTCTTTTGTCCAGATTGCAATCTCACAAAAGAGCATCGCTGCGGAGATGGACGCTGCATTATGATGGAGTGGGTGTGTGACGGTGACCATGACTGTGTGGATAAGTCTGACGAGGTCAATTGCTGTGAGTGCCCTGAGGATTTTTATTTTGCTTCCCCCTCCCACTTCTTGCTTGTTTAAACCAATATACTCAATGTTCACTAAAACATTGAAAGGGAAAGATTTTTATGCTTTGGCCATCACCTAGAAAGATAATTGAGTGGTGCGAGGACAATAACAATGTCGTGTATTTGATTTCCACATGTTTCTCACTAGAACTCTAAGCTTCATTTGGCCAGTTTGGCCAAGCAGGTGTCTATTTTCTCTCTCCTTGTTCCCCGCGTCTCCTTTCTGCATCTGTAATTTTGTCAAAGGGGATGTTCTTGTCACAAAGGCTGGGGGACTTTTTGTTTGCGAACAATATATGAGTGGTTTACCTTCGTAGCAGGAGCCTCCAAACATGTTCTCTGACACCATTTGTGGGAGAACATGGGAAGAATTTCTAGACAGAAGAGATCTTTTAATGTTTATAGACTTAAACAAAGAATGTGACAATAATTACAATTTTATAGCTTATTGTATTCTGAGTGAGTGAACAGTCTTCAGGTAGCTGTTACACTATCTAGGGAATAATAAAATGATTGAATAGAAGCAGCTAGGTGTTAAAAGAGAGTAATAGTAACCTGAAAGAGTTCACATGATGCATTTTATGCATTTGAATAAATTAAACTTTTAATGCCATCTTTCACTGTTCAATAAAAGTAGACAAAGTTGATACATAAGACACCGATTATATAATTTGCCTATAATTTGAGGCAAAAATAGAAATGCAGTTTGTATGTTTTTTATTTTGACTTAAGAAAAGTCATATAAATTAACAAATGTAATGCCCGGCTTTCTCCTTCCCTGAATTGAATTCGAACTGGAGTATCTCCTGAGTCCTTGCTTAGTGGAACACAGCCGACCAGAGCAAACCATATCTTGACTATCATCTTGGGAAAGTGAGGACATGATGCTCAAGTATAATGATTCTGATGTTAAGCCTCGATCCAAGAACAGGGAGTTGCAATGTTCAACAGTAATTCATTGAAGGCTGAGGTCATATGATACATGGTTTCTGATGCTCTAAAGGGCGGGAGGGATAGAATTTAGACAATTTGTGAGAATTGGAAGGTTAAAGGCCACTAGACCATCCCTTTCCAAGGTCAAATGTCATAGCAAGTTTGAAATAAAGTGTTCATTTTGTGTTAGCTACTGTGCAAGTTCTTTCATTTGTATCATTTCGTTGGCTCATTAGGTCAGGTTGCATGGAATTAAATGCTCGGGCTGGGAGTCAGAGAAATGTGCCTGCACGTTCTGGCCCTGCTTTTTAATAGCCATGTGACTTTAATAGCCATGAGACACCAATCAACTCTCTAAGTTTCAGGTTCTTTATTCTTAACCGGGTTTGTAATATCTACTTTGCAAGTTTGTTATGAGGATATGACATTATATACATAATACTTTCAGCACAGTTATTACCATATAGTAAGCCTTTACTAAATTGTGCCTTTTATTTTAGTATTATCACTACCTCCATCATTACTACTATCTCCTATCCTGAAGTTATCAAAAAAAAAATGTTAATTTTCAGTAAATGCTATTTAATAAGGCATGAGAAATTTTAGAAAGAAAACTTTCCGTTTCAAAAACACTTGGAATTTAAAAAATCAATGATACATTCGTTTCTTCACGCAGAGCATTCAGGTTTTCAGGATACTTCACTTCTGGGTGATGCCAGATAAACCAGAACCATTTATATGATCTGCAGACTGAAAGAAGTACTAATAAATAACATGAAAATCATTTGTGCTTTTTCTAGCCTGCCACAGCCAGGGTCTGATGGAATGCGGAAATGGACAGTGCATCCCCAGCTCTTTCCAGTGTGACGGAGACGAGGACTGTAAGGACAGAAGTGACGAGGAAGGCTGCAGTGGCAGTGAGTGTGCGCTACAGCCCTGAAACGTTCCTGGTTGGTGGGCCTTTCCTTGGCAACGAAGCAAAAGTTGGAAGTTGCCAAATGCTTAAGCAGGACTCCCATACAGATCATTCCAGGTTGCCTAAAACAGTGGTCCTCACGGCACTGGTGAGCCAGAAAACCCTCTCTTGTCACAAATACAATTCTCAAGCAACTTATACTGAAAAATCACTCCTAACTGTGAAGAGTAGAGGTTAAACACTTAATCGGCGTGGAAGGATTCAGTTAACTGCTTGATGGGGGAAGGCAACACCATAATAAAGAGAAAAGTTCAGAATGTAATATTTGATTTAATTAGATTAGATTCCAATGAGAAGAAATTGACTTCTGAAATTAAGTGTAACAGCTTCCTAAAATAACTATGTGTAGAGAAGAGGCTTATGCCTCACATTACCAAGCAATGTACTTAAATTGCTGTTCATAATGATATTCCTAATTAGAGCATAAACTAGCATCCTTTTTTTCATTTAATGCTCAGTGCCTGGCTTGTCACATGGGAGGCACTTTATATGTACTGAAATAACGACTGCATGTTGTCTTTAAAAAATTTCTTTAAGAGACTAAACTCATAGAAATTAGCCAGGCTTACCTTGCAAAAACGGTTTAACTCTGCTGACCAAAAAAAAAAAAAAAAAAAAAAAAAAAAAAAAAAAAAAAAAAAAAAAAAAAAAAAAAAA
>NW_024351730.1:6277257-6380489 GCF_902729225.1 Pteropus medius | reverse complement strand
GGCACTTTAGGTACTCATTGAATGATCTGTGTTGTCTTAAAATTTTGTTGAGACTAAAACTAAGGAAGTTCAGCTGAAGCTGCATCTGTGTGGTTTAACTTATTGAAAAAAAAAAAAAGAAAAAAAAAAAAGAAAAGAAAAAAAGAAAAAGAAAAAGAAAAAATAGAAACAGTGCCATCTCTTCTGTGCAAGATTATGGTATATTGCACATTAATGGTACTGGAAAGAAGAGTCCAGTATAATAAACATTGTCTTAGAATTATAGGTAAGAATGATGGTGTGTATACACATACTATCATTTATACGTAAAAATGCCTTACAAGATTTTCTAGATTCTAGATGATGGGTCTGAAAGTAATTGAGTGTAATGGAAGAGAACTAGAAATAGAATGGGCAGTAATTTACGACCTTATCCATTTAATCTACAAATGACCAGGAAATCAATGGGAAAGGGAGTTTCCTCTCTACATACCTTAAGGAAAAGCCATTAGGCTGACATTACTGTTGTCATTCATTGTAACAAGAAACCTAATTCTCAGGTCTTCATAGCCAGGCCAATCATACTTTCCAAAGACATACAGAAAATGCGGATAACAGCTGCACCATGATAAAGTGTCTTTATTGTGTTGGTATTGATGACCTACTTCTTATTAGAGAAAACATTTTCTTTTAGAGAGAAGACTAGAGTTGGAAAGTTTTTAAAATAATACCATTTACTATTTAAAATTTCAGGATCTTTATATTGGCCCACCTTCAAATTACTTAAATTTTATTTTGTAATCAAGTATATACACCCATCTAAATATAAAACACTTTGTTTTGTTTTGTTTTAGGATAGGTTGACTCATTTCTTCATTCCTACAGAATCCTTTTGGAATAACTGTGTTGTATTTCGTTGCCAGGAAAATTAATCCATAAAGCACCTATTTAACATGTGTTCAATATTTTCAGAGAAATTGGAAAGAAATTAAAGTTATGTCATTCCTCAGCTACACCACACTTTCTTGATCCTTTAGATCCTAGTGTAAGGAATTTACATGGTGATGAAAATGAATGTGCTTTTCCCTCTTCTGTAGGTCAGACTCCATGTCAAGAAGGTGACCAAAGATGCCTCTACAATTCCTGCCTTGGTTCATGTGATGGTAGCTCTCTTTGTGACACCAACAACAGTCTGAATAACTGTAGTAAGTACAGCAGCTGACAAATGCAATCCTCATGTCAGGGTATGCATTCGGCTTTTTTCTTTTGCATTAACTTTAAAATGATGAAATCTGGAATCTCTCCAAATATATCTGTATCTATTTTCTTTTTCTGTTTTAAAGATTGCATGTGGTAGCAGAAAAGAAACAAAATGGTCTTAATTAACTGAAATCAGAAACAAATGTGTCATTATGAATGGACTATAAATCCACACTGCTTAATATCATTACCATTACTTTCAACGCAACATCAGCTCCTATATATTATTTTCTTGGCTCCATCTGCAGGCAGATGCTATCTTCCTTCCTTGTTAAAGCAGTTTCAAGGGTGGAAACTTTATCCAAGAAGTAAACATGAAGTTCATCTAAATAGCCGCATAGAACTCTGGCTGTTTTTTTAATAAAATTTATTTTCACCTTTTCAGGAGCTTTGCTGATCTATAATGATATTATAGCCATTATGTTAATGTGTTTCCATGGAAACGTAACTACTCTAAACGGTGTGAACGGGGTGCTCCATAAGTGGCTTTCAGGAGGAGGAGTTCTTAGGAAAAGATGGAATGGGAAGGCATAGCAGAGGGCTGTGTAGATTCTCATGGGAAATTGAAAATGAATCAGAAAAGCCCCAAAGACTTTTCTAGTAATGATTTTTTTTTGCTTCTGGGCTCTGCTTTCATATTCCACTCACTGCTTTCACCCTTTATGATGAAACTTGGCCTCACCTTCAGCTTGGAGCTTGACATCTGAAAGCAGGTCCGTCAGCTTTCGGTCGGCAAGACTGGAAGCCAGGGAGTTGAAAGGCTGATGGGTTTGGGTCCTTGGGTTTGCTAAAGTTTTGGGGTCCTGGTTTTACTCAGTGGCCTTTTTGGGTCGATGTAGAGCTCATAGAGACTATCCCCGTAACCACTAGGGAACTGCAAGGGGTGAAAACCGTGTACTGGGAAGGAATTGGAGGGAGGCAGCCAATTAAAAACCCAGACTGACAGGACTTTTTATTTTCATGAGCACTTAATGACTGTTTGACTGAAAGCACAATACCCAGCCTTCCTCCACTTATCATATAAGAAAACAGTTCAGATAGGTATTAGTCTGACCACTAAGACCCACTGCCATTTTACTCACTCCGAACTAATTAAATGTGTATTTAAATAAATGTCTATGTTCTGGGTCCATTGTTTCACTTGCTTATCTCTCAACCCGCTCTGTAACTGCTTTAGAATTGTTTCTTTACCTTGAACTTGAAATGAGTAATTTTGAACAGTGACAGTGTCATCTCAAAGACATGTGTTCATTATTAAAGTTTTGGGGGTTGTCCGACATGAAATTTCACTTACTGTTCAAAAAAGTGAAAAGAGCATTGTTAACCCATGTCAAATTTGGGTGGAGAGTAACGGGATGTATGTTATCCTATTTTTCTATATTTAAAATATTTCAAAATTAAAAGAATTGAATGTTATCTTTCAAAAAAGAAGTGGTAGGAAAGGCACTAGATAACTCTGGTTCATACATTCAACCAACATTTATAGCATGTGTACGATGTATACATGGGTGGGCACCAAGCACTTTAATGGTGAAGAAGGGAGGCGTGGTTCCAATCTCCCTGCAGACAGACAGCTTTTTAATGTAGGAGAACATACTGCCATCTTCCCATTCATATATACTACTTTGATTTTCTCTTTATATTCTTCAAATATACTCAGTTTCCCTAGTGCCTCATTGTCTTACCAGCTTCCTCTTTCACCATAGATGTTCTTGCCAAGTTCTCTTCATATATTTTCAGCACTGACATCCCTTCTTCTGAATGACAGGCACCGCGCTAGTCACTGGTCCCCACTCCTGTGTTATTAAAAGCAGTGAATATGCCTAACTCCCAGTTGAGAGTAAAGATGTTATTCCTTCTTTTTCAAAGAGCTTTAGGATGGCAGGTGTGTGCTTGGTTTTCTGTAAAGATGGGCAGGCAGCATCTCTTAGAAAAATCTTCATGTACTTGAAAATTTGATTAATTATTTGAATATCTTTACCACTAGCGAGACAATTATTACTTAGATTCTGAGGCACAACTTTCTTTGGCTCCCTGCCAGTGGAGAATATGAATTTGGAGAACGTGGATATTCTGTCCGTTAGAGTTAGCATCTCACTGGAGTTGTAGGGATTCTAGTCCTTGAAGTTACTGGTTCTAGTCATCCCATAAAATATTACATAGCTTTCTAATGGTCCCAGGTAACTCCAATGTGTATCCAAGATTGAGAATTATTGCTTTAGTGGCCTGTTCATGACCAGATTGCAAAGATATGTGACATCCCTGGAATTGGATATAAAATAGTCTTCATAGCATTCCATTTTTCGATGGAGAAGGTCCATGACTTATCTCAGATTCTCAGACATGCCTACAATTTAAAAAATGCCTAAAAACCACATCTCTGATGATATTGTGTACTTATAATCTTGAAGTATCACAGTATCACCACATCTACTCATAATCTAGAATTTTTAACATCTTTGCATCCTGGAGGCAAACGACAGACATATCCTCCTCTTTGCTATGGAGGTACTAATCCATCACTTCTGGTTTATAATATGCAATCTATAAAGCTGGAGAACCTGGTGGAAAGAGTAGCTCCGCATCTGTCTGCACCCTTGATCGCCATGGCTGTTTGAAGCCAGGTATGATTGTCAAGCCTCAAGGACTCCCCCAAGTTTCCCCTGGTGTTCCATCAACCTTTAGTTCTATGTGTTTACTCATGCATTTTTTTTTTTTTGCCTCCAAGATCCAGAAAGAAATGAATAGCTTTGCTCTTCAAATAATTTGCAATGGTTTATAAATTTCCTGTCCTTTTCTTTCAATCTCTAGTTAGAAGGAACAAATAGTATAGGGTCTGCTAAAAACACCAGATACCATAATGGGTGATGACTTCAGTCCTTGGGAGCAAGTAATAAATGAGTAGAATGATCTCTTTGTAAGAGCATTCTCAATTAGTAAGTGAAAAATAAAGTATTCAGTTAGAATATTACTATTTGGCAACACAATGAATGAATGGGTCAAAGCATTGAGCCATCTGCAGACATCACAAAAGGAGAGAAATCAGACACAATGTGCCTTCTGATGAGAGAACACCACAGCATCTCTATCTTGCCAATGGATGAGACCTGATCAACCCTCTGGATCTGGATTCAGCTACTGATATTCAGGAAATAGGGAGGATGGAGGAACATGCTCACCTCACCAAAAGTGTGCAAGCAGAAAAATCCAGCATACTCTACAGATCAAATCCTTGGGTTCTTCAACAGTTCAACTGCAAGGAAAAATAAAGGGATGGAAAGGGAACCCAGATATTATAAGAGACTTAAAATACAAAACAAATTTTTAAAAATGAGCAAGATTGAAATATAGTGATCTGGAGGTGCTGCACATTTAGTTGATAAAACTATAAAGAAGAGCAATGAAGTGATAACTTTGAAACTCAGCAATTACTTTTGCGGGGAGAGGAGAAGGCTCATGTAAGACAGGGTATATGCAGAGGCATCCTGAATGCCTGGCAAAGGTCAGTGCTTAACCTGGGTGGAAGTTTACAAGGGTATTCACCTTAAAATAACTCATTAAACTATTAAAAATAATAATGTACATATATTGAATCATGTTAAACACAACTAATATGTTATATGTGAATTATAACTCAATAAAAATGATAGATTTAGAGCTTGAGGCAAGGATAAATCTTAGAATAGTATATTTGCCATTGGACATTGAAAAGTGACATTTTTTATGTAAATGACCATCATTTAATACATGATTTCCATTAGCTTCAGAGTATTGCATCATGACAAGGATGTAACATCATTTAGTTAACAATCCTGTCTTTAGGTTGAGTTTAACAAATCTCGTTTCAGACTTTGGAAGGTGAGATATCATTAAGACTCCACCAGGATCGTTGTTTTTTTAAACAGATATTATAAAATCTCATCTAGGTTCAGCATATTTTGCTAGGCACTGCGTCAAACTCCTACTGAAAACACTACTGTGACATTTGAACATCCTCACATGTTTGTGACATGATTGCCCTCTAGTGGCTATTGTAAACCAGGCTAGTGAGTGAGTCTCAAGATAAAAAGTTTATTGATATAAATCAGAGAACTTGAAGTTGTCAGATATCATGAGAATTTTTCTTGCTTAGCACTCTATGAAGAATGCCTTAGGAATGAATAAAACACAAGATTCGATCAACCATATTACATTCAATGAAGATCTCCCAAATAACATGATAACTTGATTCTTCCATCTCCCTTGGCTCTGAAACACTTAAGAGTTATGTCTTATTCCAAATCGAAAGCAATAAGTTCTCCACACATCAAAGAGAGAAAAATTATCTATGTGTTATGTTTGTTGATCAACTAAATGAAATACACCAATAAAAAGTAAAACTTGGTAGGGTGGTAGAGGAAGAGAGATAAAGAAAGTCATATGCAATAAAAAAAGAAGACTGCATCAGAAATCTATGTGAATAATGTCATTTTTGTATAATTATAAGTATATTTTAAAAATTAGGAGAAATATACAATTAAACTGCATTTATTGACTTGAAAAATGGTCATAATTAAGCAACAAAAAGTTGAGTAATAACAATACAATTCTGCTTTCGCAGAGACAAACACACATCTCTGTCTATGCATGTAAATGCTCATAGGAATAAAGATGAGCAGTGAAAGTCATAAAAGGATTCAAACCCATCCGTTGACTTTAAAAGAAAGCGAGAGAACAGAAGTGGGAAGATGAGGAAGTTTTTCTTTACGCATCTTTGTAATGTTTTTATTGTTTAGAGGCATATGCATTTTTAAAGTAATCTGAAGTTGAAATATGTAAATGTTCCTTTTTCACAAATTAAAATGGTAAACTTAACCAGCCCCACACCTCCTCTCTTTCTCTTCCCTCCATCCTATACTCGCCCTGTACTCACCCTCAAGATTGTACTAACTTTATAGTGTTACGTCTTCCCCAGTAAACTGAGAGTCTTGTTACACTTTGTCCATAAGACATCTGGCCATCAACCCTCCTTACCCACATAATCTCTGTGAATCCCTCAGAGTCTTTAAATGGAGAAGTAGTCCTGGAGCTGTTTTAATATTTCACACCAATTCTTACTGCTAATCTATTTGCATGCATACCATTTCCTAGATAAATAATTAAATTTAATTTGAATAATAACTCTTAATAAGGCCTGGAGTCTTCAGGCAGCCCAGGCCATTCCACGAAGATACTTGCTCATTCACTCTCACGTCTGGGAAAGTGGCAGTGAGGAAACAGGGGGCCTTTCTCTTGCATTCCCCAAAAGTTGCCCAAACCCAGTTTATCCTTGGAAGGCTTTGTAAGTCCCTCTTGCTCCATCTTGCCCCTCTGAGCTCCTAGCATTTGTCCAAAGATACTATCCTAGCCTGTTCATACTAGTACAGCTATCAGAACGTGTGCCTTTCTTCCTGTGAAGATTGTGGAGTATGTCTGTAGTAGAAACTTTATTTTTTTTTATTTTTACATTTTAAGTGCCTAGGATAGTTCTGACACTTCCCCTCCACCCCACCCCCGCGGCCTTCTTTCCTTCCTTCATTCTGGCACTGTCCTAGGTGCTGACTTTGAGATTAAGAAGTATAGTCTCATTTCTCAAAAATCTCCAAATTGTGTGTGTGTGTGTGTGTGTGTGTGTGTGTGTGTGTGTGTGTGTGTGTGTGTGTGTGTGTGTGTTTGCGCGCGCAAGCGCAAGCGCATGCGCGCACACGGGGAGAGGCAAGTAAGTAAAGAACACAGTAAAGAGCAATGAGCGTATGGCAAGAACATGCCTAAAATGCTGTGGCACTCAGCAGAAATTCATACTAAGAGTGGGATGGGGAGAGTGGTTGGCCAGGAAGGTCCTGGAAGAGGTGTTTATACTGAGTCTTATAAGCCAACGAGGATTTAGCTTGGTGGAGAGGATGGGAAAGGATCATCCCAGGCAGCAGGTGCTATGTGCACCTGGCAGCTAGAACCATAACTGCATTTGAGGGCTGATTACAAGTATGTCAAGAAAAGAAAGGGATAAGAGAGAAGCTAACAGTGCCCACAAAAGCATATGATTATTAAACTATCTGATGTCGCCAAGGAAATACTGCTGACGGGATAGTCACAGGCAATCAGCCTGGAAAGTTAAGGTGTGACTGGAGTAGAAAATAACATGGGATGCCAGCCTAACGGGTTAAGATTTTATCTCTTTGGCAATGGATAGCTAACAGATCTCAGCCTCCTCTGGCCTTGAAATCTTATAGTCATATTTAAATCTGTTGATCAACAATAAAATATAGAAAAAATCATTTAATTGCCTACTTAGCCAAATTCATTGTTCTTTTTTAATGGCTGTGAAGATGAGGAATATACTAGTTTAAAAGTAATGAATACATCAGAAGAAGAAAACAAAGTAAAGTAAGTGAAAGGAATCATGAAATAGAGTCACTTTCAGGTTAAGTTGAGCCAAAGGAAAAAATGAGAAAGACTTTCTAAAACATAGGCCACATATACAGAAATGAATCTTGGTTTAGCATCTCCATCAACCAAATTATTTATCTTTCAATAGCAATGCATTGTAGCCTTAGCTATTTTAAAGAGAAGTATAAAATAGACTTCAATTTTGTAAGTTTTTAAGGAATTGTTTTGTATGCAATATTAATATATATGTGTGTATATGTGTTTTCTTGTTAGGTCAATGTGAACCAATTACTTTGGAACTTTGCATGAATTTGCCCTACAACCATACATATTATCCAAATTACCTTGGCCACAGGACTCAAAAGGAAGCCTCCATTAGCTGGGAGTCCTCTCTGTTCCCTGCGCTTGTTCAAACCAACTGTTACAAATACCTCATGTTCTTTGCTTGCACCATCTTGGTACCAAAGTGTGATGTGAATACAAGCCAGCGTATCCCCCCTTGCAGGTAATATGATGGGATCACCTAAGAAGCTAAGAAGCTCTGTATTTAACAAATTACATATTTAAAAGGTAAAAAAGGAGGGATTCTAAGAGAATACTTGAGTGAGAACTCATTCTTGAAGTACTAAACAATGGAGGAATGAACTGTCTTTGGTAATAGGTCATGTACTTTAATCAAATAAAATCATATGTATGTCATTTTGGTTGATTGAGAAGAGTTTTTAAAAAATACGAGTTAGCGGAAGACAAGATAGTTTCTGCCTCTTTCTCTGGAACATTGATGTGATTAAAATGCTGTCTTCTGATAGCTCTCAGAAGTTAGAGACAGTACACAAGGAGTGGCCTGAAGAAGACATAACACCATTGCCACAGATTGGACAGGGAATAGACATTGCTGAGGAAATTATACCCGCTTGAATGAAATAAGAGACAGTGTATCAAAAGTGTGGCTCGGACTTCAGATATGAGTGATATCCTATGAGTTAAGAGCATTACTATGGAGTCCACTGTCTGATTCTAGCTCTGGCTCTTCTCTACCTGCGATGTAGCCCAAGACAAATTTCTCAGTCTCTCCCAGCCTCCGTTCCTTTACTTGTAAAATAAGTATAGTAATGGTTGTTGGGTTAGGTTGTTGTGAGATTAAATGAATACGCATAAATGTAATGTACCTTCGATTGATTTTAAGCCCTGAGTAAATAGTACCTCTGATGATAGGCCAGGAATACAACTGTTAGTGGCAGTTTGGCCCTTCTCCTATGACATGTGTCAGAGAACATGCATGTACGAGATGGCCCTCTCGGAGGTGGGTTGCTGCTTTCTCTCCCTAGTGCTGTTTTCCATCAAGGGGTAAACCTACAGATGTGCTTGTCTACATGTGAGTGGTAATTATGGAAACCATATGCTGGGATCAGAAGTCACTTAGAGGTTTAAGAAAAAGCAATAATATCAATATAGTGGACAGATGGGAAAACAATAAATTATATACCGACTATCAAGTGGATAACAAGGTAGGGGGCACCTAAAGAGTTGGGACAGGAAACAATAAAATTTCAAAATGACTCGGGGAACTGAACAATTTGTACAACTAGAGAGAGTAAAACAATGTTGGCATGTGCAAATGTCATTCTGAAAATTTCTTTTAAATCTCTTTAAAAGTATTGTTAATAAAATATCTATCAATTCTATGTTAAAAAGTTATTTTTAAATTTTATTCTACTTTTGCTGAGGTCAATGATTATGAATAATTGCTGTTAATAGTACTTGACAATTTCTTGTCTTTGACTTTCTTTTCGTATGCATTTTAAAATTTCACTAATGCAGTATCCTCTAGAACAAATTTACATTTACAGATAATTCATAATTTCAGGGCTTAAGTTTCATATTATAATGCCTAAGCTGAGCCTGATCCTGAAATGTTTTTCAGTCAACATTTTCACGAGCTTCTTTTAGATACTTTGGCTCTGTTTCTTAGGTTTACACATACACACACATCTTTCATTGTCAGGGCCAACAAAATGAATTGAACATTTTGATATTTATTTATAAGAAAAATTTTATTATGAAGCAATACATAGTTCTTTTGTAAAGTCTGTTTATTGATCTTAAAATTAGTTTTTAAGTTATGAGTTGGACAACTCTAACATTACTAAGCCCTTACTATGTGCTGAATAAAGTACTTCTGCCCTCTCGTCCTCAAAATTACCTTTTGAGGTGGCCTCTATGGTCAGGGCGCCATCTATAGCTGAGCATCACACAGGTAATGGTAAGAACAGCGCCTCCTGCAGTTGTAGTGCTACATATTGTACTATTTCCATTTTATAGAAAAAGAAAGGAAGTGGTAGAACCAGGCACTATACACTCTTCTATATAAATTAAGTATTATACAATTAATTTAAAATATCAGCAGCAATTGAGTTACATACTTTAAAAAATAAATCTACAACAAAAATATTCAGTCCAACAGAAAGTTATTGAACACTATTGAACTTCTCATTTTTGCAAAACTAATATGAGAAAGCCATGGCTTTGTCTTCTCTCCAAATCTCTAGGCCAAACCAGCATCGAGTTATGTTCTGTCTTGTCATGACTTAAATCTAGACAGAGCCTTCTTTGAAACTTACCCATTTGATTGCTAATCATTCCCTACCTTGTGGAAATTAGCTTATAATTTAAATTTCAAAACTTTTGAGAAATTAGAATGTATTTGAAAGGAAATAAGAAATTTGCCTAAGAACTTTAGTTACATCTACTTTAAAAAACTATTTAATTAATTTCTTGGTATTATATTGAGGCAAAACCATGTCCCCTCCTTCTCCTCCCACACCCCTTAGAAAGTAAAGACATCTTTCATGAGACATGTTGATACTTCAGCAGCTTAAAAATATTCTGGGTACAAATGAGAACACACATGAAAGCACCTAGCACAATGCTTAGTATATCTTTTCTTTAAAAACAAACTATTTTAACGAATTTGAGCTCAACAAAGATGAGTTTGGGAGAAGTACCAAGCTTTTCAACAACATTGAACTAAGTTGTAGAAATGAAGGTAAAGAAAACCTTAGATAAACCAGGTTGGCACATGCAATGGCTCACGTGGCTGGTCACTGGAGAGAGAGACCTCTGAGGCTGAGATTCCATGACTGTAGGTGGTAGACTATCCACATTGATGTTGGGGATTTCCCTGCTTGGAACGAAAATGTTGGAGAATGAGTCTGTCTGAAAAACGAAAGAGAAAAAAATGAGAAAAGCAAACCACAGAAGGGAATCTGTGTTCTGAATGTTGTTTAGGGTACAAACCTGCAACTAGTAGACAAATAGGTCCTAGAGATCTAATGCATAGTATAGTGAATATAGACAACGGTACTGTATTGTAGTCATCAAACTTACTAAGAGTCTGGATCTTAATTATTCCAACCACACACAAAAAATGTTAATTTTGTGTCGTGCTAGAGGTGTGCTAACTACAACTACAACAGCAATCTTATTATAGTATATAAATGTATCAAATCAACATGTTTTATGCCTTAAATTTACATAATGTTATATATTTCAAGAGAAAACAGAACAATCGTCTACTTCTGTTTCTGCAATGAAGTTTCTTTTGTTGAAAGTATGTTGCTGGAATGTGTTCCCTTTGTAGAGATATTACTTGCTTTGGTTTCCCAAATACCTACTATGTTTCTGTACATCTACATATTTTGGTATACATACTCACACACACACTCTCATACACTCACACACATGCATACACATTCACACACACACACACACACACACAGTCTCTTTTCTCACACACACACACACACACACACACACTACACATACACACATACACATACACAGTATTAAAACCCGGCAGATTCCTAACACAGGTCTCAGATGTAGCTATTTCTTCTTCTAATGTTTTGTTTTTCTTGTTCTCTTAGAGCACTGTGTGAGCAGTCCAAAGAACGCTGTGAATCTGTTCTCGGGATTGTGGGCCTACAGTGGCCTGAAGGCACAGATTGCAATCAGTTTCCAGAGGAAAATTCAGACAATCAAACCTGCTTAATGCCTAATGAAGATGTGGAAGGTTAATTTTGAAATTAATTTGAGTGGGGTATCTAACATGGATTAAAAATCAGCTACCTTTTTTGAAGTCTCTCCATAGCCGTTGTTTTTTTTTTTTTTTCTATTTAGTTGCCAATCAGGCTGCACAGGTGAGTGAATCTACGAATTTGATTGCTTTGAAGAATTCGGTACTCACCTGTTGGACATTGTTTTCGTTTTAAAAATAAATTGCAGAGATGAATTTAATATTCCAGGATTCAACCACACTTCATTTTAAGCACATTTAACTCACAGAGCCCGTTATATATAGGTTGCTGCTTTTATACCAGGGGTCCTGAAGGTAACGATCAGGCCTTGGCTCCTTCATGTGCAAAGCGTTCGGAGAACTTGGTAGTACAGGATCTTCAGGTAAAGAGATGGAGCCAGGGACCTGCCTGCCAGGTGGAAAGACTGGGATAGAAAACAATTTTGGTACATTAAGGGCGGCTGGCTAGTTAGAAGCATTGACTCCACAGGACATTTTAGGCTCTGTCAATTGTTAGGTCCTCCATTCTGGAAGATAGTTAATTTCCGGAACAGCTGATCTGAAGAGATGATACCACAGGTGAAGGGGGAAGATGCTGATAAGCAGACAGAAGAAAGCATGTTAAATTTGGCTGGTTCAGCGTCTCAGAGAAACATCTTTACCTTCGGCAATAGCTCCTCAACGGCACCCCAAACTTAAATAGATAAATTAGCTAATGGTTCTGAGTTTTCTGTGTACTGACAGTAATATGACTCATTGCTTTTAAACAGAATGTTCACCTAGTCATTTCAAGTGTGGCTCAGGACGGTGTGTCCTGGCTTCTAGAAGGTGTAATGGCGAACCTGACTGTGATGATGACAGTGATGAAGAAAACTGTGGTATGTATGTGAGATGGCACTTTTCTTGAATGTACACTAATAAGTGTTTAGGGTAAGGGAGTGTGTTAAAAAATGTCAGCTGTTCACTAATGGTTGTAAGTAGTGATTATAATTGAATGCTAATATATTTTCCTCTTAAATTATCAAATGGCAAGACATGAATTGATATTTCTCCTGTTAACTCTATTGATTTTCCCTAAATTACACTTCTGTTTTAACCTTGATGATATATGTACAAACTCTTCATAAAAGAAGAAGCACTTCATTAATGTAAGGAATTATTTTTATTATTAGAGATTATAAAGCTGTTGTCATCTGTTTTAAAGTCAGAAAAATAGTATCTTTGTATATCTTTCCCATGTTGTTAGATAGGCGTCTATATATACACAGACAGAGTTCAGGCTCTAACATACAAATTTAATTGGGATTTATTTTCATGCCCTCTTTGATTTTGTCTCTGTTGGCAAAGGATAAAACTCTTCCTGACATTTCTGCCATTAAGTTCCAAAGTCACCAGTGGAAAGGCCAGAAGTGCCAATAGTAATTTAAGTGGAGCTAATTTCCATTTTGTTTCTCTGCAAGCTTTTGTACTTGTAACCTCAGAATGTGTCAGGGCATAGAAAACAGACAATGCTCTTACTAAACAATATTCTGGAGTAAAGCATTTTCTGCTAAATATATTGACACTTTTTGCCATCGAAAACACATAAAAGCAATACATCTTTTAAAATCATTTTATTCTTTTGGTCTTTTAGGCATGAAATATTTTTTTTCTTCCCAAAATAAATTTTCCATAGTAAGCATTGCCCTTCTGGTCTAGATAAAATGTCACAAGCAATCAACTGAAATCCTATCAGCTGCTATAAATATGGACGAGTGCTTCTTCTAGAAAGCTAGTGCTGTCAGAATAATGGTAAAATGACCAGGGAGGAACATACAGTATTTCGAGAAGCTACTGCTGTTTGCTCATTTGTGGTCTTTATGTAGAGAAATAAATAAAGACTCATTGAATATCCTTTATATAAGTGATTTATTAAGAATCTATTAGATTTATTTGCTGAACAATGACTTTGAAGGGTTATGATATTCTGAGATGCAATTTAAAATGGATTATTTTAGATGATTCAAAGAGGTTACATGGTACTGTGTTGCGGGGTGAGGCTAGACCTAAGTTTGAAGTAAGGGACTAAATATTTAAGAAATGTAAAAGATTAGTTGTTTTTTTTTTTTAAAGAAAGCCTTACCAAGACTAAAAGTTCTGAGTTATAGATATATATATTCTGCAAAAACTAAGGAAATAAAAATTTCAAAACACTATAGGATTTAAATGACCCTAAAATATGAGGTTTCTAGTTAACTAATGAGTTTTCACCCATGCTTTAATCACACAATCAAAGGCACACCAGAATGACACAATAAGTTGTCTAATCCCTAACAGACACTCAAAATATTGATGGCACTACTGAGAGTTCTAGTTAAGGAAAGTTAAAAGCGGGTAGGGAATTAATACATTTGGAGTTATAATAATTGCTACAATAGTATTAAGTTACGAGAAAACTCTCATTACCTTTTCTAAAGCAACTAATAATAAAAAATTTACATACATTTCCCTTTGGAATGCGTGCACACATTTGAATGCACATGTCTGATGCTCTGTGAGGACGTGACTCTCAAAATCATATAAGGGAGTCACATGGAGGAAGGCTTAAAGGAGGACTATTGGGAAATCATCTAGTTTCCACTTTGCCTACTTGGTTCATTTGTCTGTTTCCATGAGCCTGTATGGGCATAGCATCGGTCGTGCAAAAATGTCAGTTCCCGTGAAGCTAGGTTTTGCCTCAAGCTTCTTGTTTTTCTGATTTATTCTGTCCATTGTTGAGTTGAAAGCATTTAAATGCTTGGGTTTTACTGAATAATGTGACAATTAACTATTCACTCTTACACATCTGCAGTTTTCCCAGAACTTTTAACATTATTGGGTTTTCTCCTCAAAGCAAGACTTATTTAATTTAGTTACAAAATAATTGATGTTTTGGAAATCTGCCTTGTATCTCTTTGGCACATCTGCAGCAGGAAAACATAGTTACCAAGGCACACCATTAATAAATACACTTTTAAAATACATGCATTAGAATTTAGCAATGAACAATGTTCTGAAGTCTGCTCTTGTAAATTTCTGTTGTTGACGTTTTCATTGAGTAATTGCTAATGTAAACAACAATTGAAATTGTTGTCAGTATTAGAAATGTTTCAACAAATGTTTGGAAGTATGCAAATCTGAACACAACAATACAGAATTGCTTCATGGGAGGGAAGCCTAAAAGATGGGAATGGTTTGAAGACAGCGTTCTGTCAGAACAGAAGCCCTTCATTGTCTTAAAGGTTGACGGTTGTTAACTGAACATATACCATATAGATGGAGATGTCTGTAAAACTAGCGACTTGATGAAACAAGTTGATTTTCAATCTAATATTTTGGAAGTATTGATATTTAAGCAAAAAAGGCAAAGATCTGGGCAAAGAAATAAACGAGAATGACATAAGAGAAAGGAGGCCTAAGGAAAAGAACAATGGGGTTTTATTTCTGAGCTTTGCTTTCATTGCTATAGAGTTTGTGAGATTGAAGTTAGTTCATGCTAAGCCTATGGCCACAATTTGTGTATGCTACCAGCAGGAGCAAGGTGGTGCCTGGGCTGTCATGTGAACAGCAAATCTTCTCAATGGGGCAGTTAAATGAGAATATGGATAAAACAGTTTCTTTATACCTACTGTAGAAATAAAACCCTTTATCACATGAATACAGCATCACAATTACTAATTGATCACATTCTACATAAAAGCATATACTCCATAAGGAGAAAGATTGACAATACAAATGTTCAAATGTAGTAAGTGCATTTTTGTTTATCTTCAAATAATTAAAAACATCTTGTCATCTATCTTTGATCTCTTCTTGGACTCAAATAAAATAAAAACTTCAACCTGATCTTTTTTTGGAGTCAAACCCCTTTAGGCTGTATTTAAAGCCTCTGGCTCTGATATCTGTGGATTTTACAGCTTGATTTTAAGTTTTCCAAAGGCTTTTCTATTCATTTGGACACTTTAATAGTATTTGTGTAATTTCTCGCAAAGAAAGCCTTTTTTTTTTAGCACTCCAAATAGCCAAGCTCCACGACTTTATATCCCTTTGTCTCTTTGCTTATAGAAGACATTGACTCCTTGCTCTGTGATTAGTAGAAGACAGAGCGAGAATCATTGTGTCATATCACTTGCTTTCAGGATGAATTTTCAGGATTGATCTCTAATCACACAATAGGGTTTAATTTTTCCATGTTAACAGAGAGACATTCTCATTTCCTTTAGATATTTTGCTACTTGGTTAACTCTTTGCTATCTTAACTGGTGTCTTGGGCAGGCAGCCCGGAATGACAGAGTGCTCGCATAGACTTGGACTTGGATTTAAATCCTGACTCAGCACTTAGAGGCTACGTGACTTTTGGCCAGTCACTTAACTTTTCTGGGCCTCGGTTACCTCACTTGTGAAATGTGAAGAACACTCACTTTAACCTCCACAGCTTGGAATGCTTATAACATGCCCGAATAGTCCTACCTGTCATGGTGCTAGGAAATCCAGGAGGCGATGCCCTTCGAAGGTCACCCCAGGGATTTCCCTTGAGGGAGGGAGTCCTGTCTGCCTTGTCCCTGCCTCTGACAGACCAAGGTCTTTTATACGGCAGAAGACAGCAGACCGACATGTCATGCCCAAAACATGAGCTGGGTAAAATCTCCGGTTCACGTAGCAAACATGGGCAGCAGGGAGGTGCCACGTCCTGGAGGTGGCACTTATTTTGGGGTGGATGTCCCCATCTCCAGTATTACAGTCACTGAGGGGGGGTCCCCAGCCTGCAGTTTAAAGTTCTTTGTGTTTCTTCATCCTCTTTATAGGATACTAGGCCAACACATTGAAGAGGATAGTTGGCACCAAAAGATGAGGTCAGGAATTAGGAGGACTCCTGAGAC
Source organism: Pteropus medius (assembly GCF_902729225.1). Lineage (NCBI taxonomy): Eukaryota > Metazoa > Chordata > Mammalia > Chiroptera > Pteropodidae > Pteropus > Pteropus medius. The sequence goes on along the minus strand of NW_024351730.1, from coordinate 6,363,872 downwards.
TTTTTAGTGGGTGCTCTAGGACTCCTGGAGCTGCTGTCCCTGATGGTCAGGCCCAGAGTTCAGTGCTGTCACTCTTAGAGCCAGGGGCTCCATTGCCCAGGGTCACAAGCTCTGGAGGGGCCTTCATACCTGCTAGGCCTGAGCCTCACTTCAAGGCTCCTGTGATCTGCTCTAAGGTCACACCACGGCCACTTCCTGGGGCACATGCCAGTCCAAGATGGGTAGATCCAGACTGTTCCAACCTCTGCCAGCCCTGGAACTCAGAATCACTTTGACCTCTTCCTCTTGTAACCAGCTCCTCCTGAAGATATTTTTTAATTTCATGCAGCTCAAATTAGCAAACCTAATGAGTAGGCCTACTTAACCTATAAGAAGTATAAGAAGCATCTGCCTTAAGGTGGTTTGTTGCTTCTATCTATGATAACAACTTTTTTTGGTAGAGAAAAAAGGTGCCCCAGTTCAGTTGGGAATTGCCTCTGGCAGGGAGGCCTGCTTTATAGAGTTTTTATGCAAATGAGAGCTAGAGTAAGCGAAGAACCCAGCAGAAAGCTTAGCATACCTAAGGTGGCAAACCATCCCAGTTTGCATGGGAATGAGGGTGGTTCTTAGCATGAGGAATGTTTAGTGCTCAAACCTAGAAAGTCCCGGACAAACCAGGGTGTGTTGGTCACTTTAGCAACACTCTTTGGCCTTGATGAGTAATCGTTGTCATTATATCTGCATCGGGTGGTTGTTATTCTGACGTCAATAATTATTACCTACAGTGACTATAAACATCTCAACCCATCCATACCTGTTTTTAATTTTTAATGAAATCATACCCTTTCCTTTAAAGCATACATTTAAAACATAATTACACCAAAAATGTCACTTTAAAGAGAGGGTGGTTTTGTCACAAAATAATACTATCATCCGTGTGACTAATGTCTTGACCTGAAAATCCTACTTCATTTGTGCTCATCATAACTCCACAAAGAAGGTATTAGGCCACACGAACTTTTAATTAGAAAAGAGAAGATACAGAAGAGTAAATTAGTGCTTATAGAGCACTCATTTAATCTTTTTGCAACCTTGTGTAGCAGATATTATTATTACCATTTAAAAGATAGGAAACTGAGGTTCAGAGAAGTTAAGTAACTCATCCAAAGTTATACAGCTAGTGAGATTGGAGCTAGGATTCAAATACAGTTGTCCGACTCTCAAGCTGTGCTTCCCTCGCTTCTTTCCCTTCTATATAATGCAGATTGTCATTTTAGGAAGGATTACAACTCAAGATTTGCACCTGGATTCCAACTGGATCTCTCTTGCAAAGGCTGGATTTGGAGCAGTTTATTTACTTTCTTTAAATCTCAGCTTCTTCATTTGTAAAATGGTGATCGTAATACTGACATTGTGGTGTTCTTGTAAAAATTTAAACTCATATCTAGAATGTGGGTTTATAGTGAGTAATAAATATCTTTAATTATTGTCATTATTATCCATCTACTTTTCTTTCATCATCTCATTCCAAATATCCAAGTTCTGCGTACTCTAAGGCAGGGTACCTTGTCTGTGAAGTCAGAAAGATGCATGCTATTTTCTCTCATCCTCTACTACCATGTGGTGGGGTTTGTGCTGACAGAAGGCAGCCCCTAGAGCTCTTTCTTGAATTCCCTTGCTCTCTGGTGGAACCAGCATCTGTGCCATTTGGTAGGAGCTGGGCATTGGAGGGCAGACTTCAGGCTCTTTCCTTGATCTCCAGGGACCTCAGGGACTATCATTGTCAGAACATTCAGGTGATGTCTGTATCCTCTGATAGCTGAAAACTCCAAATAATATCCTCGTGAATTCCTAGAGTAGATGTCCTTGGGCCTAAGACCATTCCAAATGCACAGCAAATAAAGGACTCTTACTATTTATTTCCTATATTTTTGAATGATGAAACACTGTAAAACTAATTAAATCTCATAGTATAAATTTCCTTCTTGGTGACTTATTTTGATAATTGTTTTCAATAAAAATTTTGGAAAAGCAGATTTTTTTTTCTTATAATAGATTCCAAGACACCTGAGCCAATCATCTGTGAAATTTCTCTGAATTATTTGTACTAGGTCAGATAAGAAATACCATTTTTTAAAGAAACTTTTTTTTTTTTTTGATCATTGCTTTGCATATCACTCGTTTTGAACTAAAAGATCTTTCCCTGGGAATGAGAGAGACTTTTTATTCCTTACATGAAATGAAGTTTCTTTTAAATACACATGTGTTGAAGGCCTGCCAAGTGCTAGTTGTTATCCTAGGTAAGGGTGTGAAGGGTACCCAAAGATGAATGGCATGTGGTCTCTTCCTTTATGTACCTCACAGCCTGGTGAGGGCCATGGATCCAACTGCAGTGACAAAAACACATGAGACTTTTGGCATATTTTAGCAGACATATGAGCCACACTGCATTTGATTCAAATGGCATTTAAGATCATTGCAATTGCTTCTATTTCATAGGCAAATTACAGTTCAAGCTTATTGTCTTGATCTGGTGCAAATCATGTTCTTTTCCATATTAATTGATAGTTTCTAACCTCACATCTTTGGCTACATTACTAGAGTAAGTAATGGCTTTCATACCTGGCTCTTAAACTAGTTTTGTAGGTGTTTGACATAGGAGGAGCCTCTTTTGCTAAATATACATTTGTTGACTGAAATTACATTTTAGATAATAAATACGTATACCACTAGGTTTTGGCATATTTGCTTAAAAGCTTAACTTACCATTTTATAGATGAGTTTTAATGTGTTGGCAAATTGACTCAGAAAGCAAAAGGAACAGCTGAACATGAATGTTAATATATAATTGCTTTTTCATTTTTTTCTCCATTTCCCATTTGTCATTTTTGATCTTCTTTTAGGAGAGCTACACTATTTATATTGCAGTATGGAGATTATCAAGTATTCCTACTTAAATTATCTTTTCCATAGTGTACAGGAGTCAAAACTCTAAGAAAATAAATCACGCCTTTATGTTATAATTTTTCTATATTGCTTGATCGAATTCATCTTTATTTTCGCCTCCACATCTATTGCAAATGACTTTTTCTTCTGTTTCCAGGCTGTAAAGAGAGAAATCTTTGGGAATGTCCAACCGATAAACAGTGTTTACAGCACACGGTCGTCTGTGATGGGTTCCCAGACTGCTCTGATCACATGGATGAAAAAAACTGCTGTAAGTACTTACGTGAATTTGTCAGCACGACCTTTTACTTTAAACACTAGTTACCTCTCATTTTGAATATGAGCTATAAATTTGGAAGTATGTATCAAAAGCTTTTAGTATGTTCAGATCTTTTGACCGAAACTCCACTTGTAAGAATATGCCAAGAAAATAGTCAAACATATATTAAATATATGCACAAAGATATTATCCTAGCATTATTTATAAAACAGAAAAAATAAAATACCACAAATATCCAAAAAATAGGGAACATAAAATCCAACCATAAAATGAAATAATATGCAACCATTAAAAATCAAATTTGAAGAATAATTTCCCCTAGTTTCATTATATATCATTAGGTGAATAAAACAAAATATAAAGTATTACATGTACTATCATCCTGGTTTTGAAAGAACATTTACCTACATATGGAAAAAGGTCAGAAGGGAAGGTCATAATAAAAAGTTTACAATTATAACCCCTGGGTTGTGGGATTATTAAGTTTCTGTGCTTTTCTATCTTTTCTACCTTTTCCAAATGAATGGCCACTACTTTTAAATTAGTAAAAAATACATATCTCTTGAGATGTTTTACCTACTAGTTATAGAATGCCCAACTAAAACCAACTTGAACAGTGAAGACATTTATTATCTTTTATTACCATTTGTATCATATACGACATATTATCATAGTGAAAGCCAAACGTAGGGGAGCTTCTTGAGGCTGGGTGCAGGAGTTCGGCACCTCTTTTTTGATTGATTCTGTTAGGCTTGACCTTAGGCTAGCTCCCACAAGGGTCAAAGGTGGCTCCCCAAAGCACCTGGGGTGCTTTTCTCCCTTGATCATATCCATTGGGAAGGAGTGAGAACCTTGCCCTCATCTCTCGAACATCAATTATGTATTCGCTCAGATTAGCTAGCTTTGAGCAGGGTCCTAGCTAGCAGTCAGGAGCCTTTGAGTGGATTAGAAAAGACAACATTTAGACAGCTGAAATGCAAAAAGAAGCACTTCTTAGAGAACCAATTAGAAAAAGAGGCTGATTTCTCCAGGCTGCCTCTGTCCCAGGCCAACACATGGCCTGGCCAGCAGGGTTTGGGCAGGAACTATATTGCAAAGCACAACACACAAAACCATAGACCAAGACCTCGATCTTGGATCACATGTTTACTCTTGGACTAATAACTGTACTTGGAACAAAGCAATCGTAGTCAGAAAAATGCAATGTCCCACTTAAAGAAATCAGAACCTCTGGAGCTAGGGATGGGATGAGGGGAGTTGCTGAACAAAATCAGATTTCCTTAAAAAAGGAGGAAGAAAGGAGATAGATGCTTTGTAGGCAATCAAGGAGTTTTACTATGATTTTTAAAAGCCCAAGAAAGAATTAGGATGTGACTCAGAGAGTCATTTAATAGTAGAGATGTAAAAATAAATAAACATTATCCATATATGTGGACATTGCTGGTTTTCATCCTATGGTGACCAGTGTGCTCATCCCCACTGTTCTGTGAGTGACACTTCGGATTTTAACTTTGTTTTTTAATCTGTGGTATTTCTGCTGCTCTGGGTATCACTTTTTCAATCATTTCGTTAGAATTAGAGAATCTAATTCTCTTGGAGAAAGTTCTGTTTAAATGTTTGTTATTTGTATGGATCGACATCTATGAAATGAGATTTTACCAATTCTGTTATTCAATACCTGTTTGGAAGCCTCAGTGACCTCATCTTTTCTTCCTTCCATGGTCCTATGGGCCAATGATCATGTACACGCTAGCGATAATCACATGTATCTGTAAAACGTTTCTGTCTTCTTGTTTCTTGTTCCTTGAACCAGCGTTTTGCCAAGATGATGAACTAGAATGTGCAAACCACGAGTGTGTGTCACGTGACCAGTGGTGTGATGGTGAAGCCAACTGCTTAGACAGTTCAGACGAATGGGACTGTGGTAAACTCCTTGTTTCTACCATCTGCTGTGCCTCTAGTGCCTGTCAGACATTTAAGCTAAATGAATCCTAAATGAGTTCATGGATTTTACTAACCAAGTCTATCTATTTTGCTTTACTATTGTAACAGCTGACAGTAGTGCTTCGTATGTGTTATTTCCAACTCATAGAAAATTTCCCTCAAGTTATTTCTCTATTCGTAATGTCTACATTGTGTAAAAACATTTGGGTTCAAATCGTTATGACCTTGCAACTGCCAGAATATAATTTTTAAATTTATCACCCAGCTTCAACAAAGATTAGCATGCTGTCATTCTTGTATTATTGACACTCCCTGGAATAGGATGTTAAAGAGGCCCTTCTGTCTTTCCTATCTTCAGGCTTTCCTATCTTCACATCCCAATGGGACTTCCAACTATTACTCCCTTAAATGGATGGGACTTAAAAGCATCTCCCATTATTATCTCTGATGCTGCGGTTTATAATTTTGAGTTTGATTAATTCTGTCGTGCCACATTCATCACTCTTCCATTCACTCACCTCTTACTTCAGTCTTTTGCATTATCTGGCCAAATCATAGTTATCATGTGTTTTGTCATTAATTGCTCACAAATGACCTGTGGTTTATTAAGTACAGAGGATGTTCTTTTATAAAATAGGAATTATAAAATATTGATTCCCATGTACATTCTAGAAGGAAATGATATAGAGTTACAACTAGCTCCTTATAATTATGCAAATAAACCCATGGGAATGGACCCTGTTTCTAGCCATCTTCTAAGTAAATATAAGTTAAGGACTGCCTGTCTCTTCACTAGAGTCTACAGTTCTCTGAAGGCAGAGAACATTTCTAGTTCACTTTTTAGTCCTCCACGACACTGAGAGCAGTGATTTGCACAAGGTAGGTATTCACCAAATGGTTCTTAACTAAAATAAGTAAAAATGAATACATGCAAGTGAAGCAGAGGCATGTAAATTTATCATTTAGTTTCATGAGAGGAAATGTTTTTGATTAGGGTTTTTTCTCTCTTTTTTTTTTCAGTGTCCCTCTCTAAAAATGTGGACTCCTTTTCATTCCTGACTGTTTACAGATCTGCCACAGAACACCTCGTGTGTGGGGATGGCTGGCAGGAGACCTTGAGTCAGCTGGCCTGCAAGCAGATGGGTTTAGGGTAAGGTCAGTAGTTTGTAGCACTGATGAGTTTCCCAGAGGGCTTCATGAAACTTGGCAATAATAGCTTCCTTATGAGAGCAAAGTGAGTGAGTGCTCACAACAGAGCCCTCTACAGCAGGGGAAATGAATCAGTTGAGGGGACCACATTTAACTACAGGCACCTGCTCTGAAGAGTCTGGGTTGAAAGCCTGCCTTGATGAAACCTCTTAAAAGTAAATGAAGTAATTGCATTTTAAGTACTTCTGAAATGAAATGCTTTCATATTTATAAAGCAGTAAGATAGTTTTCTCTGAGGAAACTGGATGGGAAAATTTTGCAATTTTCCCCCAGAGATTATTGAAAATTCCTTTTTAAGCAATACCCATTTTTAAAAAATAAATTGTGAAAAAAAGCTTGAAGTTGCTGGTATTTCAATTTACCCTGTATAATGCAGAAAATGTAGATCAAGAATTAGTTCATCATTTTAGAATGAAAATATACTCACTCTGGCTTTGAGACAAACACACTGAAGTAGATACTTTGAAAATTGGGTACTTGCTATTTTGTGGGGTTTTTTTCCAGTTCTACCAGGGATGGTAGAATAATAAATGAAGAGTCTTAGAATATATATGTGTGTATATACATATATTTTTTCTTTTGTCTCAGATGTATGTGAGATTTGAGGGAAATTTAGAAATGAGAAAAATAAAATATAAAGGAGTTATATAATTTTAGAATAAAAAAATAAAATAAATAGCATTTCCCATGATTTTACTGAACAAACTTAAAACAATTTTACAGTGATGAGTCATTCAATTATGAGATCTCAACTAATAGCATTTTTGTTATCCCAGTTTGAAGAATTATGTAAATCCTAATGTCTTCAGTTTATTTTCTCATGTGAAAAACCACATCTTTGGAAAATTGGGTAACTGATGTTAATCTATAATAAAAGAACTTTAAACTTACCAAAATAGAAAAATTATATTTGCCAAGATCCATTAAATTATACTTGATTTTCACAACTTCATTTTGTCTATATGAAATGGAATATGATTTGATCAGAGATAAATAAAAGCTTTTTATATGTGCTTTATTTTCCTCTTACCAAGACACAATGATATTTTTTAATATGAAAACTTGATTACATAATGACAGATGATTCCGCTGAGAGTTCTAAAGGAAAGTCAGAACTACAAAGATTTTAAAACAAAATAAAATTCCTTTGACAAGCCACTCTTTTTCTACTGTAAATAGAAGGGATTTCATTTAAATATTCTATTTTATATTTTTTTCTAATTTTTTGCATGTTGGATTTTTTTTATTGTGGTAAAATACACATAACATAACCATTTAATCATTTTTAAAAAGGATACAATTCAATGGTATTTAGTATATTCACAATATTGTGCCTAATGTTTTTATGCATCCATCCATATATCAGTACTTCATTCCTGTTTATGGCTGAATAATATTCCATCGTAGTACTATACCACATTTAAAAAATCTGTTGATTCATTTATAGACATTTTGGTGGTTTCTTCTCTTGGCTATTTTGTGTGCATATTGCATTTTAAAAATTAATCTTTTTATTTCATTTGTTCCATATCCTTGACATAGTGAAAAAATGTCATTTTAATATTTTAGATATTTCTAGATATTTGCAATCTAAATTTACATTTAAATTTTAAAAAATAACTTTATTTCACAGAAGGGCTAGGAAAATCTGAGAGCACAGTATGGTTGGAAAACCATAACCATGAGGGACTACATTAATGGATAAGTAGTGATGTCTTCCAAGGAACTGAGTGGGGAAGGTAATCCTAGTATTTTTGTACTTTTTGATTGCCTCCAAGTTTACTCTTCAGTTTACTTGTGTGGCTTATGAATTGACAGAAATCTGGAGTGCCAGGTTGGAGCAGGAATGAAGATGATGGACAAGATGAGACCAAGTTTCTGCTGAGGGGATAGCCCACTTAGGAGCTGCTCTGTTAGCAATGTCCCTGGAGTGCTAGTTCACAATCCTGCCACTGATGCCTCTAATTAACTTGAAGTAATCCTGTGCCTTTGAGTTATTGTCTCTAGATTTAAAGTCTCTAATAGGAGGGTCTGTCTGGCCATGACTAGTCATTGACCTGCATCCCAGTTGTCAGAGGAAGGGCGAGGGGGTAGTTGTCCAGTTGTCCTCTTCAGCCTCTGGAGTGAAGCTGGCCTTCCTTTGTATCTTCGAACATTCTCTGCATTAGAAATTTGAAGTTTATAGAACAACCCCAACTAATTCAATTCAGTATCTCCTTCCTATTATTTTTTGATTATCTGCTTATGGGCCTTGTTCTGGAATAGGCATTATGTGGAAGATGCAAAAGTGAATAAGATAGTGGGGAAGACATATGAACAAACAAGCAAGAACAGAAAGTTAGAAAAAAAATTCAGACTTGTTGTCATCTGAGAATTGTTCATTTATAGCATAGCACATGGCATTCCTATTAAAATTGTATAAGGAAAATACTCAACTCTAATATTACCTTGAGAGTCTAATATAAATTCATTAATTATTCATCATCTAGTAAACATTTATAGACAAAAGTATTGTGGTGTGGTATCCAAAACTAACGTATCCTAACTCCAAATATGTTATTCATCTACTTGAGAGGGGACATTTTGGAGCTCATTAAAAATGAAGGTCTACACCAAATTACATGTCTTGCAAGGATTCTACCAAAGTGCTTTCATGATAGAGGCAGCTGATTAAAAACACCTGCACTTGGAGTTTTTCAAACCTAAATTATGCCTCCCATGTCTAACAGCACAAATGCTAGGTTCTAACTAAGTGCTTGTCCAAATGAGAAGATTCAGAGTTCTTTGCTAAATCTGGAAAACCTTTTACCTCCACCTGCAGGTATCTCTAGAATTTACTCCAGCTTGGAAGTATGATGACTATTTGATTAGATAAGGCTATAAATCAAGTTACTAAATTCTCATGACAGTATATGGACTTCACTACTGGCATGTCCAGTATCAAAAACATATGGACGTTTATTTGACCAACAATAGAAATTAGAATTTAGACTGCCTTCTAATACTTGCCAAATGCTCAGTTGAGACATCTGGTATTTGAGGAAGTTGGTCTAAGGGAATGTGACTCTCTGTGTCTCTTGACTTCAAAAACTTTATCTCTTTATAAAGTTAGGTTATCTAGAAGCAGACTGTACTATTTTGACAAAAAATTCCTTTAAGGAGTTAGTGTAATTTGACTTTATGCCCTAATCTTCTAGAGTTAGATAATGGAAGAAACATCTTTCGTAAACATGTTTCTGTGTCTTGGGCAAAGTCACAAAAACAGCACCTATTATATAACCTAATAGTCCCTGATATAAGGGTTTACATTATAATTTTTTCGTACTCCCAGGAAAAAGTTTCTAACTGCAGATTTCATTTGTCATATAAAAACTATTTAATCCAGGATAGTTTACTTATTAATTGACTTCCATGAAGCTCAAAGACGGATTCAGTTCTTTGTAGTAGTAAATTTAGCCCAGGTGGCTGGTCCTGTAAACCATGGGAAAGAAACTCAAAACTCTGTAGTCAGCTTGAAAAAATTGAGGTCTATAATTCATATACCATAAAATTCACTCTTTAAAGGGTACAATTCAGTTGTTTTTAGTATATTCACAAAGTTGTATAATTATCACTACTGTTTAATTCCAGAACATTTTCATCAGTTGGAAAAGAAACCCCATGCCCATTAGCCGTTACTCCCAGTTTCTCCTTCCCTCGGCCCTGACAAACACTAATTTACTTTCTGTCTCTGTAGACTTGCTTATCATGTACATTTCACACTGATAGAACTGATACCTATATGTCTGGCTTCTTTCAAGGTTCATCCATGTTGTAGTACTTCATTTCTGTTTATGGCTGAATAAGGATCCATTATATAGATGGATAACCATATTTGATTATCCATTCATCAATTGATAAACATTTGGGTTGTTTCCTCTTTTTGGTTCTTATTAATAATACTGCTATGAACATTCAAGTGCAAGTTTATATGTGAACATATAACAAATGGTTTATGTTCGTATTCTCTTGGGTATATACTTAGGACTAGAATTACTGGGTCAAATGGTTACTCTATGTTTAATTTTTAAAATAATCACCAAATTGTTTTCCAAAGGAGCTGTACCATTTTATACCCTCACCAACAAACACATGAGAGTTTCAATTTCTCTATATCTTCTTCAATACTTATTATCATTTTATTATAGCCTTTATCTAACTAAAAGAGATCACTGATTATTGTATTGATAGTAGGCTCTGAGGGGGAGAGCAAGGATAGGAACAGGAAAACTAGTTAGAAGGCCACTGAAGTTAATTCAAGTGAAGGATTTTTGGCAATTCAGATCAATATATTAGCAGAGGACATAGTGATAAATGGCTTGATTCTAAATATATTTTAAAAGTAGAGCCAACAGGACTTCCTGAAAGATTGGATGCTGACTGGGGGTTGAGAAAAGTTAACAAAGAGTCAAGAATAACTTAAAGAATTTTGGCTGGAGCAACTGGAAAGATGGGATAAAAATAAACTGGATGGAGAAGATGTGAATGGAGTGAGTTTGGAGAGAAAGATCAGTTCTGTTTTGGATGTCCTAAGTTCGGTATGTCTATTAGACATCCAAATGGAAATGTTTATAAGGCTTAAATCTGGAGTTTGTTAGAGTGGTCTTGACTGGAGATATATATTTTGGAGTCATGTGAATACAGATGATATAGATTTATGGGACTAGGTGACATAACCAAGAGTGAGTATAGATAGAGAAGATAATGTAGGGCCTAGCCTAACATTAAGAGGATGGGAAAAGAGAAGTAGAAAGCCAAAGGAGATGAGAAAGAATAACCAGTGGAGTAGGAGTATGTGATATCCCGGAAACCAAGTGGAGAAAATGTATCAAGGAAGAGGTAATGGTCAGTTGCATCAAATGCTGCTGAGAAGTCATATAAAATAAGGACTGAAGACCAAGTATTAGTTTCAGCAATGTATATGTCATTACCATGAACAATTTCATTGGAGTGAGGGGGCAAAAACCTAAGAGATAACGGGAAGAAATAAAAAAGAATAAGTATAGAACTTTTTTGAGGGATTTTGCTGCAAAGGGGAACAAAGAAATGTAGTCAGAGACCGGTGGAGGAAGTAGATGTTTGGTGCCTCCATTTCCATGAAAGCACTCACTATCTAAGGATTGAATTCTTAATAGAGCCCAATCTACCATAGTGCAAACATCACGTTCAGTCATTATAGACTGAATGTCTGTGTCTCCCTCCTATCCCTGCAAGAATTCGTATGTTGAATCGTAATCTCCGGTGTGATGGTTGTAGGAGGTGGGGCCTTAGGAGGTGATGAAGTCAAGAGAGTAGAGCCTCATGAATGGAATTAGTGCCTTACAGATCCCAGAGAGCTCTCTGGTGCCTTCTCCAAGAGATAGCCATATATGAACAAGGATGTGGCCCTTCACCAGACACCAATCTGCTGGCACTCTTATCGTGGACTTCCCAGCCTCTGGAACAGTGGGAAATAAATTTATTTTGTACAAGCCACCTAGTCTATGGTAATTTGTTGTAGATGTCCTAATGAACAAAGGCAGAAATAGTTTTCTGTTAAAAGTCTTCTCTCATATTGTGTATTTTTTAACCAAATAACTTTGTACTATTTTTCCCAACTGGTGACCCACTATAAACTAGTTCATCTTTCTACAACTTCATATACCTTCATATAGTTATTCTTTCTGACTGGTTTGTCTTTTTCCTATGTTCTATGGGCACATTCCTTTTTGCCTCTGCCTCTGTAAATATATGCATCATTTTCTACATTTTCTATTCAAATTCTTCTGGGTCTCTCTCAAGCCCCATAAATTCTATAAAGCCCTTCTCATCTCCTTCATTTTTCCCCCTTGAACCTCCTGTAGTACTTAAAAATTGATACTAAATAATTTCTCTCTTAATTCTACAATGTCATATATTATTTATATATTTTGTATTCTTCGTTTTATTTCCAGAATAGGTTATATAACATAATAATGACTAAGCTTAATTATGTGTTAGGCTTTTCTGAGTACTTAATATGTATTATTTCAGTTTATTCACATTCTAATCCTGTAGGATAAGTAGTATTGTTATTTCTACTTTACCTATGAGGAAACTGAAGCTTTAGAGGTCAAGAAACTTGGCTAGGACACAGAAAAATAGGATACAAGTGTGAGCAAGAGCCAGAGGCATCTTGGGTACTAGGAGTAGATCCCCCACAGGACTCAGTTGTTCACTAAACATGACCTGATAGGTATGGCCGCCCAGCTTCTTAAACACAAATTCTTTTTAGTATTGCTTTACATGGGAGTCTTGTGGCAAGTCTTAATACCACCTTGCGATCTTATCATTGTGTGATTTTTAAGTAGATAGCAGTGAGGAGGTGGGGGGATAGGAGAAATTTATCATTCATGATCACAGTTCAAGTGTTTTTAACTTGTTAAAATGTCACTTAGAGTAATAAGTAGATGCTTGGCATATTCTAAGTAGAACTCAGCCGAAGCGAACTCATAAAGTGTTATTTTCTTTCACACAGAAGATTTGTAATTTTTCTGGTGGACATGTAGCTTGGGCACAGATAATTAATTTCCTACCCATTTCCAAGAAGCTGCTGCTTAAATGACTGCCTGGGTGAGAAGAAAATCATAGAGTCCAGCATGTGGGTTAGTGTTTTTCGGAACATGCTATTCTGAGATCAGAAAGAATAATACTTTTCCCGAAAAAGTGCTACATCATAAAGAAAGAGAAAATGTTTTTTAAGTTCTTTTGTGAGACCATGAGTATGTAATAAACAAAGCAAGAGAAGTCTACCAGTGGCCTGAGAACATTTTCATATGATCACTAAAAAGAAAGCTCTGCCAAGAAATTGGGAATCTGTGAGCAGATAGAATCTCAGACTGTCAGATGAGTTAATAATTTATGAAATTAATGGAAATTTCTCAGTGGTATAAAGAAATTCACCATTATTAACTAGACTAGACCAATATGAGGTCATGAATTAATTAGACTTTTTTTTTTAAGTCACTTACATTCCAATTTGCAGACAAAAAGTTGATGATTAAAAAGTTGATTCACATCCTGATTTATAAAATCAAAGATGGTTTCCATGAGTTCTCCAGAATTAAGTACTGTTAAGACTCAGCTTTAGCCAAAAATATCAGGGTAATTGTGAGCAAGAGGATTTTGGAATGGGAAGAATTAATCTCCATAATGTCTCTAGGTGCATCCGATTTCCCAGTCATCATAATGAATATAGCATTGTGTCCTAGGAAAATAAGAATGTGATTTATGACTTAAGTGATCCATTAGGAATTGACTAAAGAGGCCTGTGTTACTTCTGTTTGAAGTCCTTATATGGTGGCATCCTCATTTTGGAACTATACCAGGAGACTCCAAGTGGTAACTTCTGCTCTAGTATGTTCTTCATGTTGTCTTTGAACCTACTGCAGTTTGGCTTCCTTTTACCTCCAAGGCAGGACTGATATTATCTACATGGCAAACCCACTAGCCTTTTCTCATTTTCATACAGTTTGAACTCAAAATCCAATTTTCTGAGCTGTAAGACTGCATAATATGACCCCTGCCTCCCTCTCACTTCACAATGTTCTAGCACTCTCTACTTCTCCACTAAACTTTAAAAAATATTGACTTCATTACTGTTGTTCGAATACTGCAAATTCTTTTCATCTCAGGGATTTTGCCTTCACTGTTCCTTTTGCTTGAAACGCTGATCCCTAGACCTTCACATGATTATCTCCATCTCATCATTCTCTTCTCAGCTCTTATATCAACCACTTAGAAAGGCCTACATTCTTAAAGCAGCTTGCACCCTTACCAAGTCACTCTCTATTTGCTTCTTTTGTCTCCTTCGAAGCGCTTACCAGCATCAGAAGTTATTTTCTAACATGTTTGTAATTTCTTCCTCTTAGTAAAATAATAGTTCTTTGAGGGGGGGGATTCCATCTATACGACACCAATGTGCTGTCTTCATTTTCATTCCACTTTCTCAACCCATAATCATCAGTTTTAACCCTTGGTCCTGCACTTCTCTCTTGCTGTTAAAAGTAAAGAAGACTTTGGTTTTGGGGGATTTGTGCTGACTTCATTTTTTTTAAGCAGTCCCAACATAAATATGACACGAGCATGAGAAGCTTTGTTACTCAACACCAACGGACTTGATGAGAGTGGGACAAGAATGGGCCAAATTACCTACAGATCTGATTACTCACTTAATCTTTGAAATATATAACTTCTTTTAGAATATCAGGATGTTTCAAAATTCTGGATAAGTTTTATATTCTTATTTCTCTGTGCGTGTGGGATTATACATTGTTTTTATATGTCTTAATGCTTCACAATTCAAGAAGCAAATTTGAATGAACTCCTTTTGCTTCTCTGCGCAGTACTGCCTTTAGACCCTGAGCAGTGGGCCTTGCCCTGGGCCCCGTGGTTCAGAGCAATGGTTCTCAACCAGGGGTGGCCCTGCCCCAAGGGAGCATTTGGATGTCTGTAGACATTTTTGATTGTTGGTCCAGGAGTGGTTGGGTGATGCCAACATCTAGTGGGTAGAAGCCAGGGATGATGCTAAACATCCAATAGGGCTCAGGACAGCCGCACATAGCAAATAATTATCTGGTATAAAATTTCAATAATGCCAAGGGTGAGAAACCCTGATTTAGAGGAACCACTCTGGCCCTCCTTCTCCAGCCAGGCTTCACCCATGGGGCAATAATTCTGTCAACCAAGGAGTTATGCTCACCTAGAGCCTGGCTCCTGTTCTAGAGCAATGTTTTCAAAGTGTGATCCCAGATCACCAGCAAATGAGCACCTGAGATCTTGTTAGGAAGACAACTTTTGGGGTTTCATCTCAGACTTACTGAATCGGGAAATCTGGGCAAGGGACCAATAATCTTAGTTATAATAGGTCCTCCATGTAATTCTGATGAATACTAAAGTTTGAAATCCACTGTTCCTAGGAGACCAAGAATTCTATATTTGAACCTAAAAAAATATTTGTCAAGATAGGAAAATAGAATACATTTTTAACTGCTTGTTAACTTGATTTATAACATCTAAATACAGACATGTGATACGTGGGTTTCCATTTGTACTCTTGCTCTAGGCCCCCTGAATGTTTGAGATGGGTCTATATCTGTGTCCTAGTTTTCTCAGGCTGTCAAATGAGGGCATTGGATTAGATCATTGCTTAAATTTCTTTTTCTGCCTATGATTTCGTGGCTACCATAGGAGAATGATAGGGATCTGACTACATTCTCTGCACGGACTCTCTTAGGAGACGGTGACTTTGAAGCTTAGTCACTGGAGAAATGTTTTTTGCTCTCTGCACAACAGGATTTCTTTAATTTGTCTCTTGATAATACAGAAAAAGTTGTTACGTCAAATGCCTTACTAATTGTCAAACAGAATTTGAGCAGCTATTAATTCTAGCTATTAATGGCATGATTTATGTTTATACACAGTATTAAAAATTAAAAAGTACAGACACATATTCTTGATAACTATGTAAATTGGCATTACTCTTTGAAGGGGAAATTCATACTATTAATCAAAAATTTAAATTTTGATTCAATAATTTTATTTCTAGGACTTTATTCTAAAATGATACTTCTGTATGTAGGCAAAGGTGAATGGTTAAGGGTGTTAACTGCTGCTTTTCTGTTAGTATATCCAAAAATTGGAAACAACCTATATGTTCATTGAGGGTGGATTGGTTAAATAATGTATGCACATCCATATAACGGAATACTATGCAGCTGTAGAAGAACATGGCATATGCTATTGATGAAGGATGGCCACAAAGTATTCAAAGTGTTGGCGTGGTAATCTGACATCAGACCTCTGGGATTCAGATACCAGCTCTGCCATCTACTTGCTGTGTGACTTCGGGCAAGTTACTTATTCTCTCTTTGCCTCAATTTTTTCATCTCCAAAACAGGGAATAATAATAAGGCATATTTTACAAAGTTGTTGAAAGAATTAAATAAGATAAAATGAATTAATCTTTCAGTGCTTGGCATATACAAAGTAGTTTAAAATGTTATTATTATGCAACGACTTCAAAGATAAATCATTAAACAAAAACCTCATCAACACTAAACAGAATAATGTGTATAGATTTAAAAAAAGTATATATATATAAATTATTGAAATAGCTTGCCAAAGATACTCAAATGCTATTTCCAGTGGTCGTTTCTATACGTGAGATGGGAGGAATATTTTTTATTGCAATGTTTTTTATTTTTTCCATGCATAAATATTACTTTTATAATTTTAAAATTATTTAAAGAAAAAACCAAGAAAAATGCTCAGATTCTGTATGATGGCAGAAATAGAACCGTATGGATTCACTATTTTTTAATGAGCCATAGAATGACATTATTAGTGCTGAAAGATTTACTTTTGTGCACAAGAAGGATGCTAGTGTTGAAAGATTTCACGGAAAACTATTTTTTATAATGATTCTCCCCTCTTCTTAATGATGAATTTCTTTGATTTCCACTTGATGTAACGAAGAGATTCAGGCTAAATTGCCATTCTTGTTGGAGGCTAAGGAATGAAATGTTAAAATGTCCAATATGCAATGCTCAGTAGAACCTTTCCTTGGGGTAACCGAAGGGGCCTTGTAAGGTGAAAGACTGAGTGTCCTTTGCAATATTTTTTCTATCCAGCTTCAGTGTAAATCTTATGCTGAATTGTCCTTCTTATGCAAGTCCGTTGTGGCCCTATGAATACCTGCCTACAGAATGACTTGATTAAACAAATCTGAAGCTGATCTTCCTTTGGCTTTTTGCCAATAAAGTGCCTGGATTTAGGAGGCTACAGTTGTTCTATTGCAGAAAGGAATTCTCAGGATGGAGATATCAAGAGAAACACCATGTGTGTAACATATGGCCTCTGACTTTTATACTCTCCATCTTACCATGCCACCATGTACAGCACTTCTGGGATTGATAGGAAGCCAGACTCTCATTTTGGTTGAGGAAAAGAAAAATTCTCATTTTGCAGTAGGTTTTGCGAAGTCTTCAATAATCTAACAGTTCATTCAAGTTTCTAAATACATGTAAATGTTGTACAACTCTTTTAAAAGTGTGGTCAAGGTTTATGCCATTTGTTTCAAAATTGATTGATTAGAATTCATTATTAAGAATTTTTTTGTTTTTAATCTTCGGCTCTTATTCTAGTAACAAGTGTTCTCCTTAGGGGTTTTTTTTTTTTTTCCTTTTTAAAAGTAATAAGATTTGGGAGGTTTTGTTTCTTTTATTTTTTATTTGTAATTACAGTAGTTTTAAAATAATTAATAATTAGATAAAGTTATAATTTTTTTCAATGTCACTGAATCTAACTTTTTTCCTTCCTGTGCACCTTTTTTTTTTTTGTAAAAATGGCACCCCATTATCGATAATGAAAGTCACTAAAGCATGCAGACCTGATGCTACCACAACTTCAAGTTTCCAGGTTCATTTGAACCCTTAATGCTGCTTGTCATTCTTCTAAGTTATCTTTCTCCAAACACTTCCACCAGGGATCAGTTCCATATACATATAACTTTTCTCTTCATTATGCACCCCTGCCACTCCCCCAACTTTCATCTGAGCAGCTCACTTCCTACTTGAAAAAAAAAAGTGCACACTATTTAATCTAAATTCTCTCAACGAATTCTCCTGAATCCTCTCCCCCTCTCCAATTCCAACAAAGTGCCCACTTCCTTCTCTCTTACTTCCTATCAGGTTCAGAAGGAGCCTTCCTTCTTCCTGTCTAAAACCAATTCCTCCACTTCTTCTACTACCCTTTTTAGCATAGCTAAAAGTCCAAAAGGTTTTCTTCTTCAAATGTTGGTTGCTTAAATAAACTATTTCATAAAGAGTTGGATGTTTTACATAAAAACCTAACTAGTTTTGAAAATAAGGTGTTAAATCTTGGATACAATATAACCCTATTTATTTGAATGATTGAATGAGACGGTCACAGGAAAGTATTAGTGGAAGTTGAGTGAAAATATAGGTAAAGAGCAAAATAATGTTGTCTAACTTCCGTCTCTTTCCAGAATACTTCCTAATTTTTAGTGCATAAAAATTTTTCAGTACATTGAAAAATTTTCACTTATAATTTTATTCTATCTAAAAAGACACTAAATGTCCATCGATTCTCTTTACTTTTTAGTTATTTTACTTTAAGATATTTCTATATTGCAGAATTACATTGAGTGAAGAAAAAAAAAAGAGAAAAGAAAAACCAGCCAGATCAATTTTATTTTACTTTTGACATCTGTCTAAAGTCGCTCTTGTTTTTTTAGATATTGGAATTTTTACAACATATACATTAGAATTCTAACACCTCACAAAATTCAAATACATGTCAGAAGGGGGAATGTCTAAAACATCTGTAATAATTTGGATCTCTTTTGCTTCAGTATATTTTTATATACTGAAGCAACTTCCCCTCTTGCCAATATAACTTCCCCTCTTGCCAATCACATTTCACACTAAGTTTCAAATACAAATCTCCCTCTTGAAATATTGATTTATAATGTAATGCATTTTTTGGAAAGAGAATGAATGCTAAATAATATAACCTGATCAAAGCTCATTGTATTTTGACTGTTTAACTGGTATTTATCCTTTTATCAGAGAACCATCTGTGACAGAATTAATACAGGAACAGAAACAAGACCAACAGTGGCTGATACTACATTCCAACTGGAAGAGCCTCAATGGGACCACTTTGCATGAATTGCTGGTGAAAGGGTAAGTATGTAGAGTGGGTTGTGGAGTGAGAGTCTATTATCAGGGCCCTTCTTCACTTTCTAATTTAAGATAATCCAAATTTTTCACATCAATAAAGAGCTTCCATAGAATGGCTACTGGCCTCTATATTTCAACATCATTTGGCTTTATTTCTTCCTTCTAGAATAGTTTTTCTTCTCTTGGCTATATGTTTTTCTTTAATGATGATTACAGAAACTATCATGGTGAAGGAGGAGGAACTTGCTTTCTAATCTCCAAGTTTTTTTCACATCTTATTTGAAATAAATTCTCACGTCTGCTCTTTCTACAGTAACTCTTTCTGTAACTAGTTAACAGAGGGAAATGAACTAATGACAACTGATAAAACCCAAAGAGAGAAAAAATGGACACAAAATGAAATTATAATTATGTAGCCTTGAAAGTACACATCTAAAAAATTTCCCCTGAAATATCATAACATCTTAACCAGGGCCACCTCCCTTGTCTATGGGAGGGGTGTAGGAGAAAGAGAAACTGAAGGAATTAACAGTTATTTAGTGTTTATTACCTTATAGAGACATAGCTGTAGAATATTTAAATAACTTGCTCAAAACTCACAGCTCACAGATGGTAAGTGATAGCCTTTCAATTCAAACCAGGTTTATCTCCAAAGCTTTTAATACGTGCTAGCAAAGCCATTTTTTAAGAAGTCCAAAGAAGAAAACTAAAGGTGGGTCATTTTTCTTTAGAATGTTTTGACATTTTCCCCATAGACCAAACTATGCAACTAAATTTCTGAATATTTGTCAACTGAAGTACTTCCTCCAAATCAATGACCCGAATCTTTCAAAAGAATGATTTGTTTCCTCAAACTGGGAATGCCAGAAAAGCCCTTTCAGGTCAAATACACACATAAATAAATAAAGTAACTTATTCTAAATTGGGAGTTCGTAGAACTGGTTATAGTTCTGGCTTACTAAAAGATATGTGATCTTATATAACCATAGTTTCCTATAAAATAAAAAGTTGAGATGGATAATCTTTTCTTAGTCCTATAAGCTGTGATTTTGGACCTAACACGTAACAACTAATTAATGAGTTTCTCTTCCATGCCAGGTTCAGTGCTAAGCTCTGAGGGGAAATAGAAGTGAATGAGGGTAACAAGGGCCCTGGTCTCAAGGAATATACATTGTATAGATGGACAGAGAGATGATAAGCTAGTAAATAAAATGAATTTCAGGTATTTGGAAATGGTACAAAGATGGGAGAGAGAAAGGAGAAAATATAACTTTAGGTCGTAGCAGGGAAAAATGAATGTGCTTTTTTTTTGGTATTATATAATTTCTTGTATACAAATAATTACACAAATCCCCATGCAAATTTAGCAAGAAATAAAAATACAGTAAATCTTCAAAAAGGAATGTGTAAGTGACATAGAGATGAATATATATGTATATACATGTATAATATATACATGTGTATATATATATACATTTTTTTTCCTGAGAAGTCTAGGATTCTAAGCACATCACAGTATTTTTGACAGTCCCAAGTGTTTTGTCTTTTAAATAGTTACACTGTGAATAAATGCTTCATAGTTGGAAGAGAACTTTGTGATTAAAACTTGATATACCCTAAATTGAATTCATTGATAGATACTTGAACATGATTCATGTTCTTGCCTTCAAAGGTTAACTCCCATTTTTAGAAAGCTTTTCCTTTCTTGAACTCACACTTCCTATAAATTCTATCTGCTGATTCTGATTCTACCTTCTAGAGTTACATGAAATAAATGTAATCTCTCCTTCTTTCTGTCCGCTAATTATAGAACCACAGTTTAATATCAAGTCTTGGCAATATTTTTTTCCAGTCTAAGTATTCAGTTCCTTTATCTGTTCTCTAACTTTTTTGAAGTAACATTTTATTTCTTTCAAACTATCTCAACTTTTTTTTCGAACACACACGTCCTTTCCATAAGCATTAAAATCTGACATGTTCTTCTATGAAGCAGGTTCTATGAAGCAGCCCAATTCCCTTCCCCTTCTTCTCTCTACTTTGAAAATGATGGTTTGAGTTAATATTTTGGATGGTGCCATCAGCCAAGATGATGTGGGAAACTTTACTAATAATAGTTTCTCTTCCTATAAGTTTGAAATTATATTTCGATGATATTAAATAAACTAAAAAAATACATGGCGTATACCTGAAACTAATATAATTGCGCATGTTAGCTATATTCTGATTAAAATCTTTTTAAAATAAAAAAAAGATGTAAAAAAATTACCCCCACCCCTGAGGTGATATCTGACAATGACCCTGCCTTGAGAATTTCTTCACTTAAGTATAATCATTACTCAGAGAATGTGACCTTACATAAGAGTTGAGCCTATGTCTCGCTTTTCATTGATAGTATTTGAAGTGAACAATAACCACGTAACTTAATATTATATCATTTTATGTTTCCAAATCTAGGCAGTCCTGTCACAGCAGAAGTAAGATTTATCTTCTGTGCACTAAACAAGGTGAGAGGATGAGTGATGTAGCAATGGGATATGAACCGAATTGGCTCAGGGGGAAAAAAATGACCGCTGCACATGACAGCAAAGAACCAGTCATCTAGAGGGATTTGGCGGTGAGTCACACAGTCTTTCCTGCTCCTTGGTAGACTGTGGACGCCGCCCTGCCGCCCGAATGAACAAGAGGATCCTTGGGGGTAGGACAAGTCGTCCTGGAAGGTGGCCCTGGCAGTGTTCCCTGCAGAGTGAGCCCAGTGGGCACATCTGTGGCTGTGTCCTCATTGCCAAGAAGTGGGTTCTGACGGTCGCCCACTGCTTCGAGGGGTGAGCTGCACCTTTTATTTTTTGCTTTGCCTGGATTTTATCATTTTGTCACTTGGACATTCTTAGGGCACATGTAGTTCTATGAAGCCACTTCAGTGCAAAAGCCACTGTTCTACTTCCTGGGCCTTTATCTACTCACATTTCTTCTATCCTCAGTATCGTCAGCCTATATATATGCTGCTCATTTATTGGCAATGGATGTAACTTGCTTATGATTTATGGCCTAAAGAGGGAGGAAGAGAAAGAAGTTCAACAGGTTGACTCTCCAGCCAGCATTAGCTTTTCTCTAGTCCCGTTATATATATTAAATATATCTTAAGTTAAACGAGATGATTTACTTGAATACTACAGTGAAGTTAGGATCCTGGAGGACCTGGTGAGGAGTTCAGGAAGTAGAGTTAAAAGTACAATATGTGTACTAGTCAGGGTTCTCTAGAGAAACAGGCCAATGCTAGAGAGAGAGAGAAACTTATTTTAAGGAATTGGCTTGCATGATTGAGGTAGCTTGGTGAATCCAAAATCTAGTGGGCTAGGCCAGGAGATGGGAAGAGTTGCAGTCCAAAGGCAGGTAGCTAGTTGAATTGCTTGCTCATAGGAGGTCCGTCTTTGTTTTATTAAGGTCTCCAATTTATTGAGTGAGGCCCATTCACTTTAGGGAGGGTAATCTGCTTTACTCAAAGTCCACTGATTTAAATGTTAATTTTACCCAAAACACACCTTCACAGAAGAATCCAGAATAATGTTTGATCAAATATTTTGGCACCACAGCCCAGCCACGTTGGCACATAAAATTAACCATCACAATATGCTTAAAGGGAATGGAAAAGTAAGACCAACGGGAGATCTACCCTAAATTGACAAAAGTCACTACAGAATATCTTCATTTGTTCCGACTATCTCTTGTGTAGTTTAGGAGCAAAAAAACTAAACCAAACAATAACAACAATAAATAAACAAAAACAGAATATTCTGGGAGTCAGACATCTGGACAGTTGTCACTGCTTGGGGATGTTTGGGCCTTAGCTAGAAGGTTCTAAGGCTAGGGGCTGCAACTACAGAAAGTCTGGCAGTCAGTATTGCCTGGGGCCTTATGGTTCCCCTCCATATGGGACTCACAGCATGGTGGCTGGCATCCCCGAGAGTCAGCTCCCCCGAAAGGGAGCCAGAATGAAGCTGTGTCATTTTGTGACCCAGTCTCCAAAGACGCAACACTGCTTCTACTCTGTGGTTGGTCAGAGCCCTCACAAGCTCCACCCAGATCCAAAGGGAAGAAGCACAAAATTTCCCCCAGTGAGAGGAGTGTCAAAGGACTTGAGGACATTTTCATAAAACAAACAAATAAAAACACCATATCACCTATTTGATTTATTTGTAATAATTTTATTAAAAGTAATATTAAATAATAGAAAAAATTAAAACAAAACAACTCACAGTTCTAGCACCTAATTAAATTGATTATTTTCATTAGATGAGGTTAATTTCTAAGAAAAAATTCAATTTCTTTTTCTTTTTTTTTCCTATTTGTCTATTATTATTTTTTCTCAGCTTTGCCATGTACTGTGTGACCATGGGTCAGTTTGTTAACTTCTCTGGGTCACACTTTTCTCATCTCTGAAATGAAGGAAAAAACAGTTCCTGCCTCACAGGGTTGGTTCTGGCATTTAGTGAGATAGTCTGTGTAAAGCCTCGAGAACCATGCATGGTATCAGTAAGACCTTGATAAAAGTCAACATGTCTTTTTAAAAATTATTACTAAAATCATGCATTCCACCTTTTTCCTTAGCATTATGGGGTGAGTATTTTCACATTTTGTTAGCACTGTATGTATCTCCTCTCACATTCTACTTTCTCATCATCCTCACGCGTATACCCTGTTACAGCCTGGTGCATGTTCCTCCACAGCTATAAATAAATAAATAAATATTTCTCAAGGTGTCATTGTTTACTTCGAATTTAGAATCACGCTATAATTTTGTTCATAATTTGCTTTTCTCATGTAGCAGTATATCATAGATATCGCTCTAGGTCAGTTGATGTAGTTGTAGCTCATTCTTTTTCCAATCTAAATGGTATTCCACAATGTAGATTTACCAAAACTTTTTGTATTATTCTCCAGTTGATGGACATTCAGGTTAGTTCTAATCTGCTACCATTTTAACAGTCAGCAATATGTCTTCTTATACAAAGATACTCACCCTCTTGTTTCTGCAGGATAGAGTCCTAGCACATGTATTTAGTTCCACATGAGGTTACAAAGGTGAATACATGTTTCCTTCCTTGGAGTGCTAACCTAGTGAGGACATTTTGACAAATAATAGAATATAATGTGATAAGTGACTATAAAATATAAATGTGTATGTCCAGTTGTTTGATTGCTTTTGCGGGGGAGAAGGGGAAATAAAAAAATCAAATCAGTATCTCCTCTTGAGAACATTTAGTGGGTAAGACTCAAAATGATTTGAAGAGTCTGTGTAGTATGTCAGGAAATACACTGCAATGTTATTGCTTCAGAAGGGGCCAGATGTTTCCAGATGTCTTTTCCAGTTCTTATTTAAAACTTCATGATAAGCAGAAGATTACACTAGCAAGAGCACATTCATCAAAAAATGATTACCTAAATGAATCCAACAGTTCTTTAAGGGAACAACATTCTTTACGTGCTAGTTAATCCAGGTTCATACGCCACTTTTGTCATTTCCTTATGTGGTATCCAAGTTTCCTCTTTCAGTGACAGATCCGTGAAGTTAAGAAGAAACCTTGCAATAGAGGAGAAATATGTGTTTATAATTAAGGAAATGGATATGATATCAAAGGGCTTAGTGAAATTTCATTGAACACTAAACTTAACAGAACTGTCAAGAGGGACCTGGCCTATCCATAAGCAACTAGAAATTGCCCAGCTTCAAATAAGCCTTCATCTGGATGTGTGCTAATAGCTCTGATTCTGTTTTACAGTCTCTCCAGTGGCCCTTCAAGCTTCTGAGAATTTCTAAATTATAAGCCTTACTTTCTGCTGGAGCTATGAATTTCTACAATTAATGGGATTTACTTTATATCCTGATCCCATACTTTGGCAAAACCCAGTGTAGTTCCTCTTGAGCCTGTCTCTTTTAATTATATTGGTGGAAAAAGACAAATTTGTTTTACTCTTCCATAGAGAGGTATTTAAAAATCCCAAATGAAAATGAAAAACAAGATACTAAGCTGATCAAGTCCTACATGCCTTAATAACAATTCAACTTCAATAGTTCTAAGGAAGAAAGACTAACGTTAAGGGGCAATATAACAAGCAATTTTCCTGCCTTCTCTCACCTTTGAAAGACTGAAGGATGAACTTCCTAGGCTGGCACACAAGTAGTAATTTCTCTCCAGGGAACCTGTATGAAAAACTATCATCCTACTTTATGACCGTAATCCCTAACCCTGCCAAGGCACCCTTATCTTGATTTCTACCATAGACTTCACTCTATCAAGACTTTGGTTGCCTGTCTACACTTCTCCCCCTATTATCTCAGTCCATCAGTCTCCTTTCTTCCTCCAGCTAACTTAGTGCTTTGGCCTTGTCACTTCAGTCCTCTCACCGGGACCTTCAACTTCTTTGTCCCTAGACCTTTCTTTTATACATATCAGACAGACCTCCAACAAAGAGTCGATGTGAATACCACATTTTCTAACTGCATATTCATGCTCTTCAGAACCAAAGGAGAATATTACCCAAAATGCTGATTGGTGCCATTGCTTGGACCTTTAATATTACTCAAAAATCTTTTCACTTATTTCTGGACAGCTTTCTCTCTCATTCTTCACAGAACAAAATCATCGTGCTCACCCATCTGTCTTGCTCTAACAGTCTTTTAACACACTCAGAAAAGGACGTGAGAGGGTTGGTCTGACTTTTCATTACTGAGACCACGTTGCGTCTTCATGATTGCATCTTTATCTTCCAGGTGCTTACGAGCTACGGCAGTCATTCACAATTTGTTTTATCATTCCATCGATTTGAGGGATTTGATCCATTCTCATCAATAATAATGTCCACTGAAAGGGAATTCTCCACTTTGGATCTATAACTCCCCTGGGGTGCTATTTTTCAGCATCACTGGAGAGTTAGCAAATGTGGTTGTAAAAAGCCCTTGATGATTCTGACCTGACTCTATGCCCCCCACTGTTCTGTCCCCTATAGAGGTGTTCTCTGTCTTTCTCCCCTCTCTAGTACAAAAGGTCTGGGTCTAGAGTGTGGACAGCTGTTGGCCTAAACTGTGGGCCAATCCCCATAGTTTCTGAAGCTTTCAGAAACTAGGACCTCTTCCCCTTTCAATCTTTGTAGTTACTGTTTCTTCTAGTCTTGCAGGGACTACCTATCCATGTGCTCTGCACCTGTATCTGAACAACTGACCACTTCTGAAGGATAACACACACCTGTCTGCTAACTGAGCACATGTCAAATGTATGATTATGAATCTTAAATGAGCATCTAACAATATGGGACATTTCCAATATATTTCTGTAGCGAAGTCACTTTTCTACCCTCAGCGATATCTGTTTGACATCCTTTCCCCACTCCTCTGATCTCTTTCACTCTCCACTGATTTCACCTCATACTTCACGGAGAAAACAGACACCATAATATCTTTCACCTCATCTCATCCCCAGTTCCAACAAATTACTTGTATCTATGACCACATCCCTTACTTTCCCTTGAGTCATGGTAGAAGATGTATTTCTGATCCTATTTAAGAACAATCATATCCCCTCTCATCTTTTCGATGACTTTATTCCTAAAATCATCACTTCAATTTTGCATCATTAATTTTTCCCTTTTTGCTGGATCATTACCTTTAGCAAACATGCTATAATGTCACTAATTTAATGCCCCTTCTCTTGACTTCACAACCTTCTTCAACTATTGCTCCATTTGACTACTATTCACAGTCGAACTCCTAAAAGTTTCCTACAGTCACTGTCTCCACTTTTCCACTTCTCCACTTCTCATTTTCTCCTCAACCTACTCCAGCCGGGCTCTCATCAAGGTCACTACAAAAACGGTATTTATCAAAGTCTTTAACTACTTCTATTTTGTCAAATCCGAAGGTGAATTTTCATTTCCAGCTCACTGGAACTCTCCCCAGTATATTGTCACTACATCCTTCTTGAAATATTTTTTTTCACATTTCTTTTAGAGTAACAACAACAAAAAATTATTGTTTTTCTCTTATTTCACAGCCTTTCTCCTTTTCCTCCTTTTTTAGGTCACTGAATGTTTTAGTGTTCCAGAGTTGTGATAGACTGCAGGTTTGTGTCCACCCCTCCATTCATATGTTGAAACTCTAACCCCAAGTAGGATGGTGTTTGGAAGTGGGTAATTAGACATGAGAGCAGAACCTGCATGATGGAATCAGAGTCCCTATAAGAAAGTTAGTGCTTGCTCTCTCTTTCATTTTCCCCCTCCTTCCTCTTCTCCCTCCTCCCTGATCCTCTTTCTCCATCTCTCTCTCTGCCCCCTCTGCCTTATAAAGATACACCAAAAAACCAGCCATCTCTAAACCAGAACCTGACCATGCTAGCACCCTGATCTAGGCCTTTCAGCCTTCAGAACTGTAACAAATCTTTGTGGTTTAAGACACCCAGGCTATGGTAATTTGTAATAGCAGCATGAGTTGACTAAGACGTGGGTCCAATTCTTGGCTTTCTTATCTATATACTAAAACATGGTTTCAAATACTTGTTCATATTTGAACAAATATGAATATCAAGTATTGATGAATATCATATTTGGATATCAGATATGAATATCAAATACTTGTTCATGACTTCCAAATTTCTATCTCTAACCCAGACCAGATTTTTCCCCAACCACCACCCCCACCTACCAACTTTACACATATATATTTAACTATTTAGATGAGATGTCCATTTGAATGTGCAATAAACATTTGACCATTTGCATGGTCAAAACAAAACTCGATTCCTTACCTCTCCCACTGATCAAATAACTGTGTGGTTCACAAACTTTTCCCATCTCAGTAAAAGGTATCATTATCCACTGGTTTGCTAATACATCAAACCTAGGAATCATCCTTAATTTTTCTTACATTTACTTTAGCAGTAAATTCTGTAGGATCTTCCAAAATATTGTTCTGACCCAAACCCCTCTCAGCATTTTCATGCTATCATTCTAGTCCAAGCCACTACTGTAACAAGTCTTCATTATTATATTAACTTCCTAGGGCTGCCATAATAAAGTACCACAAGCTGGGTAGCTTGACCAACAGAAGCTATTGGTTTTATAGTTCTGGAGGCTAGAAGCTGAAGAGCAAGGTATTGGTGAAGCTGGTTCCTTCTGAGGGCTGTCAATGACAATGCATCTCACCTAGATTCTGGTGGTTTACTGTCAATCTTTAGCATTTCTTGGCCTGTAGAAGCATCACTCTGATTTCTGCCTTCATCTTCACATAGCATTCTCTTTGTGTGTATGTCCGTCTCCAAATTTCTCCTTTTACAAGGACATCAGTCATATTGGATTAGGACCCACCCTAACGACCTCGTTTTAGTTTTGGTTACCTCTGTAAAGACCTTATCTCCAAATAAGATCATATTGAGACGTACTGGGGATTAGGACTTCAACATGTGACAAACCAATTCATAAAAACTATTAAAACAGTTTCCTGTTTGGTCTTTTGACTATTCTTATTTCTTTAATGTCTTTTGTCTACATAGTGAGATAGTGATCTTTCTAAAATCTGACCATGTTACTCCTTCTGCTTAAAACCCTATGATGGCTTTTCTTTATAACAAAAATAAAACCTTCTCATCATAGCCTTTTAAGATTTAGTCCTACCTCTTTGACTGTCCCTTCCTCTATTCTCCCATCAATCACTGGGCTCCAAACATCTAGCCTTCTTTCTGTCCCTGAAATCCTCCATGTTCATTCCTACCTCATCACCTTTGAACTTGCTGCTTCTGCAGTTTAGAACATTTTAGTAGAGTTACAAAATTGCCTCCTTCCCATCATTCAAGTCTCGCTTTTGTTAAAGGCCATACCTACCCATCTTAGCAAAAGTAACCCTCCACCAGTCATCTCTTTATTACATTATCCTATTTTTTTCACTTCAGAGTGCTCAATACACACACACACACACTCATTCTAGCCCAGTAGAATGAAAGCTCTATAAGGGCATGAGCTCTGTCTTCCTCAGCCCTGTGTTTTCATTTCTTTTAGCATGGCATATAACAGCCACTCAATAAATATTTGCTAATTAACTAAACAGCCCCTTCTCAGTGTTTCTTAGTAATCACATCCGTAGTTCTTTCAGTTGTTAGGTCTATAATTTATCTGGATCTAGAAATGTTAATTCATCTACAGAAGGTCAGTGATCTCTCACTGTCTCCTCTCATATCTTAGACCACACACGAGTTCAACATTTCAAAGCATTAAACACTTGGAAAATGAATCTTCTGGATTTTGCTTGAAGATCATTCTCCTTGAATAGAGAAATGGGAAGTAAAGGAAATTTTACATAGTTCTGCTGTGTCTTAGTTATCTACTAATATTATTTGCCACAGATAAAAATTTTCCTCTTTTCATGTTTTTATACATTATTTTGCTGAGAAGCTATTTTTATTTTTCCTACTTTTTAAGCAAACTCCTGCTCGCTCTATGACTAAGACTTTGACAATTGCTATGGTTCCATGCCACTCTTTTCTGATAGACTTCCCAGTTTCAAAGCTCTGGGATCCTTATGTAGTCACATTTACTTTTTAGCTGATTCTTCATTTTCTTACTGCAGTCATTTGTGAGGGGAGCATCAGAATCTGGCACTGAAATTCTCCCATCTCTGTTGAGCTGTACTTGCTTTATATGTCTCAAGATGCATGATCATATCTGTCTTTTTTCCAAAACAGTCTGAAATCTGATTCTTGAAGGTCTAAGATATATATCTGACTATCCTATTCTCTTGATTTTTTAAACCCTGGGATAGTAGAATTGTTCAATTTCTGCAGTTTCATCACTGATGGCTAGCTCTCCATCACATCTGGGAGATGCGGTCCTGCAAGCTGCCGCCCTATCGTCACCAGTCAGTCTCCACCCATCCTAAGTGGTTTCCTTTCCCTTCTGTGGTTAGCACCTGATTCCTATGTCGATGCCTGTGGAGCCTTCTCTTTGTTTCAAAGAAGTTTAGAAGAAAGGGATTTAAAGGACCAGCATTCTGGTCTGTTACCATCACTTAGAAACTTGGTGCCTTTAGGTGAGTCACTCATTTGCTCCAAGTCACTGCTTTCTCATTTATAAAATGGAATTAGAATTCCTATTTACATCTCATGGTTGGCAAGAAGACCATTTGAAATAATGTGTATAGAAATATGTTATAAACTTGAAAAGTAGAGATCTTACACTAATGAAGAAACCAGCCTGCTAACCTATTTTGCTTGTATACATTTTAAAAATTTTAGCCAGCATTTAAAACTGTGGATATTTTACATTTCATCCAGAACTTTGGCTTTCTTTGAACAGCAGGAAGGGCAGGTTGTTGGGCATTCTAACATGACAGCAATCAGCAGGAACTGAGAGACAGATAACCCTTCAGGTGGGCAGGGTTCCTGGTGTGACACACTCTACTTATTGATGTACATCAAGCCCCTTTGTGTATTTACTTTGTGGTCACCCTATTCTAAAGTCTATTCACCGTGTGTATTACAGAAACTTCTTTAGAAACACCAAGGGCAGAGCATAATATTAAAAGTAAGAGGTTCATAAGATTTATAGAACAGCAATGATGCCGTTGCATGATATTTATTACAAATTTGATAACCTTTAAACTACCTCCAGATCTCCACTTAGCTATACTATTTCTGGAGTAAGACTTGCAAAATAGAGTGATGTCTATCACAGTTGTTATAAATATTAATTTTCTTTTCCTAAAAAGAAGAAATATTAAATAGAAGATATTAAAGCAAAATCGCAAAGGGTGAAAGGAGGGGAAATTTTATGCGCTCATGAAAAGATGTAAATAGACAATCTCTAAACTTGGCTAGCTTAATGAAGTGAAAATGTTCCATTTTCATGGGATCGGGTGAGGGTGGCCGGCGTGGGGGAGGGGCGGGCATCATGGGCACAGCACCGAGGTTTCTGTTTCCCCCAGGAGAACGCGGGGTGGGTTCGGCGTCAAGGGCACAGAAGTGGGACGCGTCCTGGCCACTCGACCGTCCACCTGCCCTTTCCAGGTACCTAGTGCGTCCCAGTGTGGAGATTTAACGAAGAAAAGAAAAGAAAATGTGACATTTTCATGTCTAAAACTAGAGATGAGTATGGCAAATTGCAAATCAAAGTGAATGTTTATTGTGTCCAGAGCTGTGGTGCCTGACTCTGTGTAAACCCCCCTGCCGCTACTGCTATAGTGCATCCGAGATACGTAAGTAGCTGAAGTTTCTCTCTAGAGAGTTTAAAATGCCAACAGCTCTTGAATTATTATTTTAGGAGAGAGACTGCTGCTGACTGGAAAGTGGTGTTTGGCATCAACAATCTTGACCACCCATCATCATACATACAGACGCGCCTCGTGAAAACCATCATCCTGCACCCTCGCTACAGTCGAGCAGTGGTGGACTATGACATCAGCATAGTGGAGTTAGGAGAAGACATCACCGAAACTAGCTACGTCCGGCCAGTCTGCTTACCCAGCATGCTGCAGTCATTAGAACCTGATACATACTGCTACATCACAGGCTGGGGGCACATGGGCCACAAAAGTAAGCCAGGGTCGTCAGCAGCACTTGTTTTCAGCTTGTAACTAAAAACACTGGGTTATTTCCTAGCTTTTGGCAATGATTTCTCATTTTCACTTCTAAAAGTATAGCCGCAAATGGTAAATACTAAGTATGTGTATCACAGTCTCCTTTCTATGCAAATTGTCGATGTCCGTACTTTATCACTGGCACTTAACCTGCCAAGCTCAGATGCGACCTCAAAAATCCTTCTCAACACCTCAGAATCTTTCTCCAGGGATCCACTAACAGTGTTTTAGAGTTGCTGTGTAGGATGAGACCTGTCAGTCATCCCTGCTTGGGTGGTCTCCATTGATGTTTTACACTATCTGCAGGCAAATGCACTCGGAGCCTTTATCTAGCGGTTAGTCAGTTGCATTCCTGCAGTAAGGCTGCACAGTCACATTTCCAATTCTGCATTATGATTTGGTCTTGTCAACATCTTTAACACAACTTGTAAGTTCTAGAAAGAAAACCAATATGCTATTTGCCTATTTAAAGTGATTAAAATTGTTTGGCTCCCTAGATGATTTAAACATACAAAACATAGAAATTTAAAAATTTGTAGTAATTACTCCCAGCCCCCAGAATGGACTCTCTCATTTTGCTTAACTCATTAAAAGTTTAGAGTAGGAATTTAATCAAGGAGACATTTTTCTTTAAGGATAATTCCCGGCCACTCCGATTGTATCACGGGCACTGCCATGGCTCTCAGGAATGGTGATGCATGTTGGTGTCCTGTTTGTTATCTACCTTAACAACTGCCAATTTGAAGGACAGTTTTTTTTTTTAATTTAATCAGATAGATTTTGAGCTGAGTTTATTTTCATATGATCAATTGAGGAGAGAAAGAAAAATTCAATAGAAGTTAAGTCAATGACTTCTGAAAAGCTCCCATGTAAGAACTTTGACTGTATATGATATCGCCATTCCTGCACATCTTGGTTTCTAAAAGCTATAATTAGTACTGTGACGTGAGATAAGAGCAGTATATACTTTCCGTTGCCTCTACTTTTATTGTTCCCACAATATCCACACCAATTCAGAGCAATAATGTAAATATCTCACAAACCACATATATAGTATAGCATAAAGAGCAAGGGTCTGAATTCAGTGAAAAAGATCTGATTGACCCTGATTGTACCACTTTCTAGCTTTCTATACAGTAGACAAAATAATAGCAACTGTCTAAGTCACAGGATTATTGTAGATTAAAGACGGTAGGCTCAGAGAATGCTAAATGGAAGTGTTAGTACCCAATACATGTCAGCAAAGGTTTTCATTACCATTCATTCTTTTGACAACTCATAAAACTTTCACTGTCTGCATCACATCGATTTTTCCAAACATGATTCTTTCTTCCAGTAAATTACCCTATCCATATGCACTGCTCCACCATCACTATAAAAAAAGGACAGTGCGTATAATTTTGTAGAATGGTAAAACAAAAATTTCATGCTTTGAGAAATCCATTATTATTCTACAAGAACTTTGAAGCAAATTGGAATTCACATATTCTCTCTGCTAACACTAAAGAATGGCTTTGTTCATTTCAATATCTCTGTCATATATTCTAGGGTTAAAAGTTCTTACCTCAACTAAGGGCTACAATAGCACATGGTGAGGCACATTCTTCAAACCCAGGATAGGGCAGCCCTCCCTCTGTCACAGTGAACAGGTGTTGAGACCGGTAGCAGAATAGGGCTGATGTGCTGAGCTGACACTGAGCTGGCAGCCTCCTATCTGGGGCCGAGTCATGGACTTATTATTTTTCATTTTATTGCAGTGGCTGTTGTTTTTATTACAGCATATATAATAAGAGGGAGAAAGATGAGCCAAGTTACCTAACCAAGTTACTTAATCACTCTGTGCCTCTGTTTTCTCAATGAAAAAAAAAAGAGGTTTGACTAGATGATTGCTCTTAACACTTCTAATTGGAAAATTCCGATTCCAAACAAGCCTTGTCTTTGAAATGACATTTGGAATAAAGTATATGTTTTTTGGGGTATAAAAATATAATCATTTTATATATGGCTAGCCTAATTTTTGAGTCACTTAGGCCTTTTATGCATTTATTTTTTCTTCTTTTTAAAAACTCCAGTGCCTTTTAAGCTGCAAGAGGGAGAAGTCCGTGTTATTTCTCTGCAGCAGTGTCAGTCCTACTTTGACATGAAGACCATCACCACCCGGATGATATGTGCTGGCTACGAGTCTGGAACAGTTGACTCGTGCATGGTAAGTTACTTCCTGGTTACCGAGGCAATTCAGTTCAGCACTAACTACAATGGGTCCACATAAACTCATTTTTATGCATGCGTGGCCCTTCGGAAATATTTTTTGAAAATTGTTTGTTACCAGATATTTATTCACAGTGTGGCTTCCGTCATCCGGTCCCCAAGCGACCCGTCTTACTACCTCCATGCTCTTTGCTCAGGTTGCCTTCGGCTTTCTCATCCACTGCATGAGGAAAGGCACCTAGACCAGCAACAGGAGGAAAACACCATTGTTCTGGTCTATGTCACTGGGCCATTTTAGTGGCTAAGACAAATGCATGTCTAAGAGGAGCAGGTTGTAATCATGGCTCCAACCAGGCTGCCCCAGGAAGGAGGGGAACACCAAAAGATGTTTCCTCTGTCAGGGGATGGCATTAAAACACACACAATCCCAGCTTCCCAGGTGTGTGACAGAGCTACCTCCATCTCAGCACATGGTCACATTGACATAGTTTAGGCCTGCACTTAATTGTCGGCATGTCTTCAAATGTCACTGAACATGATCTTCAGATCCTCAGGATTCCTGGTCACAACAATTCGTAGACTGTGCTAACTTAGCCATTCAGGGAAGCATTTTATTTTTACTTAAAAATTTATTGAATAGTGTACTGGACTGGCTTCCAGGAAAGGATAAAAAAGTATAAGCACTTAAAGAAGCTTATGACATAGTAGGGTCAGCAGTTATCATACTTCACTGCTAGGAAGCACTGTCATTTCACTGCTTTGGAGTAGATCGAATCGCCCCCTCTCACCGACATCATAGAATTGAGGAAGAAATGCAACAATGTGTTACCACTAACCTAATAAAACACTTTTGCTTACCTTATTTCAGAGTGGGCAAATCAGGGGATTGGAAATGGCCCAGTGGTGATTTCTTAGACAGTTGTCAGGGGAAAGAGGGAGGCAGATGGATGGCTCCCTGAGTTTCACTGAGACCATCTTCCCTTTGGCCTTGTGACCACAAATTATTCAGCTGAGGTGAGCAGTGGTAGAGGAATCCCTGCCTTCCATGCAAGAGGTCCAGGTTTCATTTCCTAAGCCAAAAAGTGTTTTGGGAGGCAGCATGGTGTGGCGCTTGGGACATAGCATTTGCAGCCTGAAATATCTGGGCTGTATCCCATCTCTGCTAGTATGAACAAAGTGACCTGTCGAAGTTGTCTGACCTCTCTAGAAAGTTTTCTCATGAGTAAAATGGGGCTGATTCCAATTTGCAGGGTGTTTTGAAGAGTAAGTTAATAGATATGAAACCCCTATCTTTCACATACCTGTGTGTGATGTATGCCACATACACTGAATGAATAGTAATTTTACAAATGTTAACATCTATCAGTCGGTGCTTACTTTGTTGCAGGATCTCTTCCAAATGCTGTATAATTACTCATTTAATCCTTACACTCACTCCTTGCGGCAGTACCATTGTTTTTCCTAGTTTACAGATCAAGAAAAGAAAGGAACAGAGAAGTTGAGTAATCTACCCCATATCACCCAGCATGAAGATGGTAGAGTGAGGATATGAACCCAGGAAGTCTGGCTTCAGGATCCACATTTTGGGCTGCTATACTATCCTACTAGCAATGATTAATGTGAACACATTTCTCCCTGCCCCCAGAATGTCTTGGTGTTCTACCAAAAAGTAGTGTCTCTTTATCTCTTGGTAATTGCTAAGGGCGGGGCAGGAAGAAAACTTTCTCCTTGAAAGAAAATTGAAGGCTATGCACAACACAGGCACAGGCATGTTCATATTATGAGGTCTCATGGGAACCAAGTCATGCCAGCTTCTACAGCAGTAGGAATTCAGTGCTGTGGATATCTCAAATGCATACCAGAGGTTCTCTAACATGACCCCAAGTAGAAAACAACAAAACACAAAACAAACAAAAGCTACTTTTTACTAGGTCTGGAGCAAGACTGTTCATCGGAATCTCTCATTATCTTCCTTATTAACGGAACACACTGAAAGCCATGGGCACCTTTGTTAAGGCCTGAAAATCAAAGGGATCAATGCTGGAGCGAAACACAAGCTGTGGCCTAAAGCCCAATAGTGCTAAGAGGGAAATAGGACCAAAAAGACAGACCAAATTGTGCCTCAGCTGTATTCTCCCTTTCGTTTTTAATTGCTGCTTCTTCACCTATTGTTTTCGTCCTTACAAAGGTCTGCTGCCTCACTGAGCCCATCTCAAACCCACATCTTAGGAAGGCACTCTTGTTCCTCTCCAGCTGGAAGAAATCGCTCATTCCTTTGAAGACACCTTTATTTATAGCACTTAGATTTTGCTTTCATGTAAAGATATTCTTGTTACCCAGTGGCCTTTTGGCCTTTAGGAACAAAAGTAGTGACTTCTTCATCTGTGCAGATTCTAGCATGGTGTTTGCAAAGAGTAGATGCTAAATAATTATTTGGCTAAATTTCCGATCTGGAAATGTAGAGCTGACCCATAAACATGTTCCATTTTAAATCACTCTCTGGCATACTAGCTCAACCTAAATAAGTTAGCATCTTCACATTTCTTTTATATAAGGGGAGGTGAAAATATGTGTGGGTTATGTCTAATAAAAATACTTCCAGTAAATTTTGCTTTAAAAAATTCAATTAGGCTTTTGAGGAGAACAACATATTCAGTCCCTTGCAAGGTCTATGCTTTTTATTTAGGTTTATGGCAGTGGTAAGTTATGAACGTAAAGATTACCACTTCCGCAAAAGCACACAGCAAAATTGAAATTCAGTCATATTCACTAACATTTCTAGGAAGCAAGATATCTCAGTAGTTATAGAGTTGGAGTCATGGTGCCAGACTGCCTGAGTTCAAATCCTAGCTCTGCCAATGAACAAGTTATAAACTTGTGCTTCAGTTTCATTATCTCCAAAATGGATATAATAATTATTATTGTTAATATCAACTCATAGGGATTTCATAAGGACTAAATGACCTAATACAGGGAAAGTGTTTAGAAGAGCATCAGTAAACATGATTATTATTTATTCTCCAACATTGCCAAGTGGGAATGACCATAGATATACTTCCAGTTTGAAACTCTTGTAAGGCAAGGAATATTCGTAAATTTTCACCATGAGTTCACGTACTTCCTTATTTTCTAGAGTATCAATCCATCTCTTCTGAGGCAGTGGAGAATACACTTCTCTGACCTACTCTGATCTTTTCAAATGCAGCAAACATTAACATCTATAAAGTCATATGTATGCAAAAGAACTGAATAAACTAAATTGTGACACTTAAACTTACATATTAAGAATGAAAATCTCTGTGCATGTAAGATAAAATATAGCCTATAAATAAAATACTTCAAATAATTCTTATATGGTGTTTTCTATTCAAGTATGCTAATTGAAGTGGTACTGAAAACTATTAAGAAATGCAGTAAGTGGTCCCTGAGCGTGCTTTATTTAAGGCATTCGTTTCATAGCAAGAATCTTGAAAGTAGTAGTGACTTCGGAATATTTTTCTATACTGCTTTGTGGGAAGAAAATCGAATATCCCGTTTTTGGTATTTTCTACATTTGTAAAATGGATCAAATTTAAAGAATAAATTATGAGAGAACCAATAGTGATAGAATAAATTTAAAAATATGACATATTTTGATAAGTATGAGAAATATCTAAAAAATGTCTTCTGATTTCACAGAAAGAATATATTCCTTTGCCAAATCACTGTCCTTTTCAAATTGAGTTTAAAATATCCATTTGAAAGTTCCATTTGTATAGTGAAAAGCATGTTTCCTCCATAGGTTGATAATAATACTTTGTTGAAATTTTCCAAAGTTAAGCTGGATTTGGTTTTATTGTATCCTCAGGATAATATGGACATTAGGACTCTGAAATACTAGTGACTAACATCCACTGCTATTCATTACAGGGGGACAGCGGTGGACCTCTTGTTTGTGAGCAGCCTGGAGGACAGTGGACATTATTTGGTCTGACTTCATGGGGCTCTGTCTGTTTTTCCAAAGTCCTGGGGCCTGGAGTTTATAGCAATGTGTCATACTTTGTTGAATGGATTGAGAGACAAATATACATTCACACCTTTCTCCTAAAGTAAATCCAAAGATGATCAGAAACTTTGCCAGCGACACTCAAAGAACGTGGCCTTCTTGACTGTGGAGAGCTTCCTGCAGAGAACTGTACAGAAGAACTTTCCGTGGACGAGAATGCTCAAGAGTGCACTGCAAATTTTCATGTTTGTTTTAGTCTAATGTAATTTAGGTTTTTTTCCCCCAAGTTTATTTCTA
Source organism: Pteropus medius (assembly GCF_902729225.1). Lineage (NCBI taxonomy): Eukaryota > Metazoa > Chordata > Mammalia > Chiroptera > Pteropodidae > Pteropus > Pteropus medius. The sequence goes on along the minus strand of NW_024351730.1, from coordinate 6,325,650 downwards.
TCTTAAGTTCAATGAAAATTTTTTTGTTTTTGTTTAAGAAGCAAAGCATATATTGTTCTTTTGTCAGCCTAACATCGACTAACACAAAATTATCAACTGTGGAGAGAGTTAAGTTAATGAAGACGCTAAGGTAACAGGTTATAAAGTTCCCTCTTATCCAGTCACAAAAGGGACATTGAGATCCAGGTTGACTAATCTTTGCCAGCTTTTGCTTCTTAAGTACAATAACATAGTGGCAACTTTTAATATTAACATTGAAGACTTGCTTTTGATTTATTAAAAGTCAAGATAATTTACATGCTTAAATTATTTACTATTACTCTTCTAAAGTCTGCAAAATTCTGCGCACTAATGAAAGACCGTCAGAAGTAAAAGACAAGTAACATCCTTATAGGTAACTAAAATAGCAGGACACATTAAATGCAAAGCTCTTTAGACATCAGTATTAGCACTTGACATCATAGGATTGCCCATTCTGAATTCAATCAAGATTGTAATTTGGTATAAAAGTCTCCACAGAACCTTCCTATAGCTGGGGTTTGTTCAGTATATCAGTTGGCCACCTTGAGATTTCAACAACTAGGAAAATATTCACAGGAAATATTTTGTTCTGCCTATGTGACAATGAATTTGAGATTAAGCTTCACCAAAGGAGAACTTGTTTTAGACAGGACAGATGCAATTCTTTAGAAAGTTAAATTGCACGCCACCCCCAATTAAATATTTTCTAGTTTTCCTGTGTCTGTCCATTCCAAAAAAAGTACAGAAATGTATCTCAAAGCACAGGAAAACTTTGCATTACATTTTGCAATTTTCCTTGAAAGATGTTTACTCTCTGGTGTTGCCATTTCTTCCCATCGATAATTAAAACAAAGTTTTAAAGATGCCTTTTAAGCACTAGATCACTTTATGCACAGCAATTTCTTAATTAGTGGTTAAGGTATTTTTCCACACCGAAGAGCTTCAAAACACAAATATTCACATATACCTGATTTAATCAGGCCATCCATTTTGCCACATCCAAATGCCTTTGAACAGGTAAGATTTCCTACTGACCTCCACCAGCACCTGGACTGCCTCAGCATCCCACTTAGAGACTGCAATTTTATAAGTGTATTTTTGTACTATTTTCTTATGTGCCCACATATTTGAAATTCAAAAAGTTGTCCTGACACTTTTTAGGTTTATATCTTCTTCTGTAGTTTGTATAAACCTACTGAGAATGTAAAATCCAGCAACTGAATTTTGATCACAACTGTATGAAAGTTTAAGAACATGTCAGTTTCGTTATAGTTGTAGGTATATACTTAAACAACTTTTAGCCCTGCTCAACTTATGCTCAGTGAAATGTACATACTATACTTACTTTAAATAACCACTAATACAAATAAAACGGCATAAACTTTGTTTTTGTTGGATATGGAGCATGGATAGTAAGTCCTAGGAAACTGTCTCCCTCTATAATAGATGGCACCCAGCTTCCTGCCCGTCAAAATTTATCTTATATCTTACTCTCACAGGAACATGCTTATTTTAGATGACAGATGACTCTTTGATTAGTCTGAAATTAGAGGTTGCTAATGGTCTCAAATCACTGTTGAGTACTCTAGCCCTGTAAGAGTGTGAGGATCTTTAATGTCTAGAGTACATTTTGGGAAACTGATCCAATTCTTTCATAGCCTTTTGAGGCAAAATTATACCCCTAAAATGTGTATTAGTCAATTTCTTTTGACTACTAGGAGCAATAATACAGTGCTGGGTCCCCCAAAATTTGGTGAAATATGCTGCCTACCAAAATGCAACAGATCACATCAGTTTAGGTAACTTGTGTAAGAGTTATTCGCTTGTAAGTGAGACCTTTTTAAGACTCAATACAGATCACAGTTCTCTTTCACCTGAGGGCCAGATGTGTTTAAGAACTTAGAATTTTTCAAAAATTTAAAGACACACTTTAGCATCCTGCAAAAAATACAATTTTTGTAGCAAAATATATGAAAATTATATTGAGTATATAAACAGCTTCGCATATGTTTAGGGCACAGAGTTTGTGCCCAATTCATGAAAAATTTTTCAGTTTTCAGAGTTCTTGGGATTTCGGAATTGTGGATGAGAGACTGTGGCCCCATAGTACGAACACTCAAGACTTCTGTTTACTCACATGTACAGATACTTCACATTTTGGAGAATGACCTTATGTTTATAGTCTTTTTATCTCATTCTTTTTTATCCTTAGATTCTAACCCTTTATTTATTAGTTAATACATCTATCAGAAGATGATGATCTCAGGGAATGAATGTCAGCTGCTAAGAGGATGACAGATGATATGACAGCACTGATTTTCTACATATGAAGAAAGTCACAATATTCTACTAAAAGTCATATTTTGGGATTTTCCTTCTAAGTTTTGGTACCAATTATAGCTGGATTCAATGAGTATCTGTAGGAGTGAAGACAGTTTTTCAGTACACGTTATTTATTAAACAATTTATTTAAAAAACACCCATAAGGAAGTGTAAAGCACTTCCATTAGCCACGTGGGATTCTGAAAGTTCTGAAAATTAGTCTATATAAAACACTATTTGCAACAATATCAGGAGCCTACAAAAAATGGTATACCAGGACAATAGGCAGCAGGTAGAAGATTAAGCCCTGAGAACAGTTTAATAGTCATTAAGACAACCTTGATATAGACACGGAGATTTCATGAAGGAAATTCTGGGTGATTTGTGGCTGATAATTTTCAGATGAACAGATAAGGAACTTTAAAAGAACTCAACAAGAACACATAATCTGGCCTTACTTGGTATAAACTAGTTTTTTTGTTCCAACTAAAGCCAGCACACATGATTTGCAACAGCAGTTAACCTGCTATAGACATTCAGGTCCTAAAATGTCCTAAACAAATTTTTCTAAGAACATCATGGAATCTTCCTGAGAACCACCTGTATTAATCTCAATTCACAATATCTCATTTTTAGAAGTTACAACACCAGAAAAGTTGCATGGTATCGTAAAATCTATGAACCCTCAAATGGTCTCCTGAAGATTGTTTTGAAATTGATTGTCTCATTCTGATCAGGCTATTGTCAGTTTTAGAGTACAGGAAATTGCCAAATGGACTGACCATAGGCTCAGTTGATTCTGTCTGCCTTAGCCATGGCCTTTTCCCCTTGATTAACATGTGCACAGAGGCAGACCTCAAGAAAGGTATCCCTTTGACTGGAAGCTGAGAGAGAAACATGTTCCCATTACCTGATGAAACCCTGGCATCCCCTGCCCCTTCCCAATGAAGGCTCCACCTCAGGAACACACTCGAATGGCCAGAGCGGTATGCCTAACATCCTTGGTCAGAAGACCAAAGGCATCTCCCCATTGGAAATAAAAAGCTATTAATAATCACTAACTATATTTTAAATAGTACCATTATTATCTTATAGTAGGTACACTGTTGTTTAAAAGGCTCTTGGGATTTTTTTCTTTGGAAATTAACCATTTATAACATTTTTTTCTATGTTGAAATCTCTGAGTCCTAACTAAACAATCTAAAACTACTTTTTTTTTTTTCTTAATAAAGAAAATCAGATTGGAGTCTGCTCATTTAAAGTATTTCTCTGGAAGCTGAGATTTCACAGTAAAATAACTACATCTCAAATGAATCCCCTTGAAAATGTCTATATATCTAAGACAATTAAAATGCTTTTACAAAATCCAAAAAGTTTCATAAAAGCATTTGATTCTGAATTATATATTTAACTTCCCCAAACTCTGTCCAGGTCAAATTCTATCCTCTTTTACAAATGTCTCTATAAACATACAATAAAGGTTATCTCACTGGCTTTTCCAAGCCCAGTAAAATGTTCATGTCCTTTAAGGGAGAATTCGAGTTCTTCTTGCTTGGTAGAGGTGCCTCTTCAAAGTCTCTCTTCCAAACCTGAAGGAATACTTACAAATCTAAAGAGGATATCCTGCTTTTTAAACCTGAGGGTCCAGTCATTCCTGAGGTCTTAGTTTCAGAGTAGTCTGAGTCTAACACAGTTTCACATATAGTTACGTTTCCTTGCTCCACAGCACAGGAAGTTGCTGACATCATTGCAAAGACATCAGAAGGGCCAGACATGGGTCTTCTTTCTGACTTGGCAGTTGAGTGTTCAGCATACTTAGATGTCACTTGACCCATCTTTCCAGCCCCTCTCCACTTCTTGAGGGCTTCAATCCTTTCCTCTGGAGTCAGTCTGTCAAAGTGCTTAGCCCTCAGAATTGGAGATGGAAATAGGGATCCCTGAAGAACTCGGTATACAAACCTAGGTTGCAAAAAGCATCATGGAATTACATTCATCTCACATGCATCATGGGACAAAAAATACTCATCAATTAAAAAAAGTAAAAGGCTCTAGTGGCCATTTGCCTCCTTGAAGAGGGAGGACAAACAAGATAAAAAAGAAGATAACAATATTAAATAAACTGATATTTGTAAAGCACTTAAGGAAAAGTGAGTATCCTTAAGTCCCTGTTAAATAACTAACATATAAAATCTATAACAGTAGAGATACCAATAATGCTACCTCACAGGCGTAATGTTAGGTTAAATAAGAAACTACAGGAGACGGCTCCATAGTGTAGTGGTTAGCACGTCTGCTTTACACACAGAAGGTCCTGGGTTTACGCCCCAGGTGGAGCCATGGACCATATCCTGAGTGCGCCGAGCCCCGGGTGCACGCCACAAGCGTGTGGGAGGAGACATCCCACTTTCAGAGATCTAGTTCTTAAAAAAGAGAGATGGCAACATCCGTAGGTCAGGGGTGGAAGGGTGGGGAAGGGAATTAGAGGGGGGAAAAAAAACTACAGCAGGCAGTATTGGCACATGCAAGTGTTCACAAAATGCCAGCTATTAATGTCCTAAAGCTGACAGTGTTTATGCTATTACAGCATTCTCAAAAACCTTTTGAGTTGCCAAAGTATGTCATGGGGATATATGCCATTAGATAAAAGGCTCCTCCACAGATTTTTTTCTGTATAATCCCATCTTCTCTCCTGGTGGCTGCAGAGATGGTTGAGGGGATCCATGAGTCACAGGTCTAATCTCTTAAGCACTAGCAAAAGGTCGTCCAGCTACATTCTTGGCCTTTTCTCTAGAGCACACCCCTAACAGTTAATCTCCTAATTTTAGTAACTTTCAAAATCTAGATAGGCTGAGGATTTCCTACATCTTGTTCCTTTTGGCTTACCAGTTCTTCTTTTCTCTTTTCTCTCACATTTACAATAAGCAACATGAAGAAACGAGGCCAAATCTTCAACACCTTGCTTGGAAATCTCAGCTAAATATTCAAGTTCATCATTTACAAATTCTGCTTCCAACAAAACAGTAGTGTTTTCTGCCACTATATTGCAAATATCCACTTATCTTAAATTCTCGATAACATATTCCTCATTTCTTTTTGAGTCTTTACCATCTGTGCCTTTAACTTTTACATTTCTAGCAACGTTCTGTTTGTGATGATATATGTATTTTCTAAGATGATATAAGCTTTCTCTACCATGCTCTTTATGAAATTCTCACCAGGAGGAATTTGAATGTCCATATTTCTACCTACAGTCTATTTAAGGAAGGCCAGTATTTTTCTATGATGTACCTCAAAATTCTTCCAGCTTCTGCCCATTATCCAATTTCAAAGCCAATTTCCACATTTTTAGGTATTTGTTACAGCAGCACCCATTTTCCTGGTACCAAAACCTACATTTGTTTCCTATGGCTGCTATAACAAATTACCATAAACTCAGAACTTAGAACAACAAAAATTTATTCTCCCATAGTTATGGAGGCCAAGGATTCTGAAATCAGTTTCACTGTGCCCAAATCAAGGTTTTAGAAGGCCCAGACTTCCTCTGTAGGCTCTACAGGAGAATTTACTCCTTGCCTCTTCCAGCTCCTGGTGGCTGTGAGCATTCCTCAGTTTGTGGCTGAGGAAACTAGTGCCTTCTCCTCTCCTGTCTGTGTCAACTCTCCCCCTGCCTTTCTCTTATAAGGACACCTGTGATTACATTTAAGGACAACTTAGATAATAACAAGATAATCTCCCCGTCTCAAGATCTTTAACTTAGTCACATCTGCAAAGTCCCTTTTGTGACATAGGGTAACATTCACAGGTTTCAGGGATTAGGACATACATATCTTCTAGGGGGTCATATTTCAGCCTACCACAACACTATTAGATAGAATTGTACAGTTAATACTCTTGAATGAAATTTCAAAGGCTCTAATTTTAATGTCCCTTCGTGGATTCTACAAGTTCATCTTGTAAGTGTTTTTAATTTGAAAGCTGGTAATAACAGTGAAAATTACAGAAATATCTCAGTTCAACAGTGATATCGTTAAGTATACAATGATAACCACCATATAACGACTCAGGTGGGTTTTTTTTAATGCACTTCTAGAAGGGATGTGCATTAGCAGCAAAGGTTTGTGACCATTGTGCCTTATGATGGCGTTACAGATTGGTGCTGGCCAACTTTTTTTCCCAATGGGCTAAGTAGTAATATTTCAGTCTTTGTGAGCCAGAGACTATCTTTCAGAACTATTCAACTCTGCTGTTAAGAGAGCAAAAGTAGCCATAGACAATATATAATTAATGAGTATGGCTATGTTATAATAAAACTTTGTTTACAAACCAGACAGCAAGCCAGATTTGGCTTGTGAGCCACAGTCTGTCAACCCTGTTAGAGAATAAGAGGAAATCACCATTGTTTAAAAAGATAGAACAACTATTTGCTATAGTGTTTTTAGCTAAACATTTATAAAACCATAAAAAAGTACTCCAACAGAGCTTAAAAAAAATCTATAGCTACAAACTTCTATAGCCATTTCCACCCCAAGCCATAATAGAAATGAAGTTAAACTAAAATGAGAAGGATAACTGAGGCCAGATAAGGGAGGGAAGTTGTACAGTTTTATTTACAGATCGCAGTAGACTGTTACTTGTCCCTCAGTACACATTATCCCTCTTCTTCCTTTCAGAAATCCACAGATTTTAGCCACTCAGAGTCTACAGACCAAGGTTCTAGTTAATGGAATATGAGCAGTGATGTGTACAACTTCTGGGGTATGCTATTACAAAAAGAAAAATAGAGAGAGAGAGAGAGAAAAGCTGCTTGCTCTCCATTTTCTCTTTCTTCCTCCTGCATGCAGACAAGGACTGAGATATGCTGATGATGACTCATTTTCAATCATGCAGATGAGGGCGACACCCTGAGGAGATGGCAGAATGAAAAGATAAGTCCTTGGATAGCCTCAAGGAGCAAACCTGGGTGACTTCAGAAACATGGTGAAGTGAGAGATGTCCACAGATCTCTCCCCTTGAAATAATAATAAGCCGAACATCTAAAACTCAACAAAAAACACCCGACCTGCACATCAGCACATCTGAGCAAGAGATCTGCACATAAGAGCTACCACAGGACAGAACCCCGGGTGTCAGGTGGTGGACTGGGAGAAACAAAGAAGCTGCCTCTCACAGCTGGAGCTAGCAGTGCAGTGAATTCTCTGAATAGTTTTGCATGGGAGAGCTGTGAGCTCCACACAACGGCGGTGCCTAGGGATCAGGGCAGAAAGCAGAGAAGTAGTGGGGACGGCAGAGAAGCGACAGTTGATTATTACCAGCCGCGGTTGTAAAACGTGAAGTTGAGCCGTAGCCCCGATCCCCTAACCAAGAGGTCCCCTCCTCCCATATCCTCCAAGACCGAATACCACAGAGCCCCAGGGAAATCTGAGCAAATGCTACCAAAACTGTTGCTAACACTGACAGGGACAGGGACTGAGACTGAAAGTAGTGAGCAGGATTGAATATTTATAAGAAAAAAAAGGCATTATTAAGAATGAGGCCCAACTTCAAACTATACTACAAAGTGACAATAATCAAGACGGCATGGTATTGGCAGAAATGCAGACACACGGATCAGTGGAACAGAATTAAGAGTCCAGAATAAACCCATATTTATATGGGCAAATAATTTTTGACAAAAGAGTCAAAAACATACAGTGGAGAAAGGAAAGCCTTTTCAATAAATGCTGCTGGGAAAACTGGAAAGACATCTGCAAAAGAATGAAACTAGACTGTTGTCTATCATCACACACCAAAATTAACTCAAAATGGATTAAAGACTTAAATATAAGACCTTCTATGCAATAAAATGCATAGAAGAAAACAAAGGAGCTAAACTCAAGGTCCTTGGGCTTAAAGAGGATTTTATGAATTTGACCTCAAAGGCAAGGGAAGTAAAAGCTAAAATAAATGAACGAGACTACTAAAAAGCTTTTGCTCAGCAAAAGAAACTGTCAACAAGGTAAAGAAACAACCATCTGAAAGGGAAGTAAAAGCTAAAATAAATGAACGAGACTACTAAAAAGCTTTTGCTCAGCAAAAGAAACTGTCAACAAGGTAAAGAAACAACCATCTGAATGGGAAAATATATTTTTAAGTAACGCCTCCAATAAGGGCCTAATATCCAAAATATATGAAGAACTCATACAACTCAGTAATAACAAAAAAAACCAAATGATCTAATTAAAAAATGGGTAGAAGACTTGAACAGACACTTCTCCCAAGAAGACATACAAATGGCCAACAAACATATGAAAAAGAAAGATGCTCAACATCTCTAGCTATTAGGGAAATGCAAATCAAAACATTGAGATACAATCTCAATAGCTGTTGGAATAGCTGTTATCAACAGGACAAGTAAGAACAAGTGCTGGAGAAGATGCAGAGAAAAAGGAACCTCATACGCTGCTGGTGGGACTGCAAATTGGTATGGACACTATGGAAAACAGTATGGATGTTCCTCAAAAAACTAAGAATTGATCTACCACATGATCCAGTAATCTCTCTACTAGGTATTTACCCCAAAGACTTGAAAACTCATATCCGAAAAGATATTTTCACACCGATGTTCATAGCAGCATTATTCATGGTGGCCAGAACATGGAAGCAACTGGTGTCCTACAACAGATGATTAAATAAAGAAGTTGTGCTCCATATATACAATAGAATATTACTCAGCCATAAGAAGAGATGAAATACTGCCATTTGTGACAATGTGGATGGACCTTGAGATAATCATGCTAAGTGAAATAAGCCCAGAAGAAAAAGTTGAAAATCACATGATATCACTTATATGTGGGATATAAACTTAAATGCAACAAAGGAACGGGACAAACAGACTCATAGACATGGACAACAGACTGGTGGTTACCAGAGGGGAGGGGAAGAAAGGGAAGAGGGAAGGTAGATGAGGTAAAGGGGGTCAAATATGTGATGACAGAAAGAAATCTAACTATGGGAGGTGACACATAATGCCATATATATATATGTGTGTGTGTATGTGTGTGTAGTAGTATATATATATATATATATATATATATATATATAAAAGTTTCTGGGTAAATATAACAAATTGTACACCGAACTTTACTTGTGGATTTTGTTAACCAATGTCACCAAAAAAAAAAAAAAGGAAAAAAGAAAAAAGAAAAAAGAAACAAAGACACTATTTCTAGATCCTAAGCAAAGTTTTATTAAAAAATGAAATTCTGGTAAGGCAGGGCTTTTGTTTTGCTTTTAATTGACCAAATCTTGAGATTTGGCTTTCAGAGGAGGGGAAGGGAAAGAGAAATACAATGAAAAAAAAGTTCCTTCTCTGATTAATATTTTTTAAAGCATCTGATATTTAAAGTTTTACTATTAGAACCATGATGCTTACAAATAACATAACACATGATAACTGTTAAAATACAACAATTTTTTTAAAAAGTTTCCTTTCCAGAGACATCAAATATAGATTATGTACATTTAATTATAAAGTGTACTAGGTGCTTGAAAAAAAAAAAGAAGAAGAAGGAGAAGCAAAGCTGCCCGTCCCTGTGGACTGTCAACCCAATAGAGTTTTCCATGAGAGAAATAAGAGAAATAAACCACTTTTGTTCTCTGGTAAACAGTTAAAATCAGTATTTTAACTATTCCACAGACTGACTTCTCCACTGCTAAACAGGGTGGTCTGCCATCCATTCTTAGTATTTGCTTAGAGAATTCCAAGACTATGATTTCACTTACTCTCTTGATGATAAAACAAATACCATACCTGGGCAGAAGAGCAACATAGGTTGTGAGGACACAAACAAAGTAGAACACTGGATCCAGCATGCACTCCTGCATAATCCAGTAGGGGTTGGATGGTGGATTGCAAGTCACACACATGGCTCCAAAAGCCAAGGCAAAGAAAAAATAAGACAAGATGCTACCAACGATGACCAGCATGTGGATCCAAGTCTGCAAGACAAGAAAACAGAGGAAATGAACACTCATAGTTTTGCAGCCTGGCAAAATCTGCTGTGTTGAAGAGACAGCATGTCTAGGCAGTGGGTGAATGGTGTAACAAACCTCAGGGAATAAAACACAAAATACTGAAGAGCGAAGACAAGAGCATCTTTCAGGAATAGCTCATGTCACTGTTTAAATCCTGTAAAACTAAGTCAAATGCCAAAAGGTAATTCTGATGACCAGATTATTCTAATCATGAACCATGAGGTGCTTGGATTTTCTCCTTAATTTTTTTTCATATAGTCACTCATTGGTCTGTTTCATTAAGGTGATACCTTAATCCAGTGAATCTCAAAGTTTACCCATTCACTCAGGTTGTGGGCATTACTGTTGCTCACCAATGTCCTCACTCTTTTCCCCTAATCAGTATGTGAGAGGACTGTACTTCCCTATTCTCTTGAAAGTAATCATGGTCACATGTCTTTTCAACTTTTTAACTTTTAATATTTTTATTAGTTTTAAATTTTATTTTATTATTAGTTTCAAGTATACATGTCTTGCTTTGATCGTTGAAATGTGAACGGAAGAGATAAGCAAAACTTTCAGGTTAGAAGCACAGAAGAGCTGGCGTACAATTTTCTATGCTGTCTCCTTTCTTTCCATGTTGACTAAGAAGTTTCCCTTGTGGAAAATTCCAGATGGTACAGCTACAAGACACAGCCTGGGTCACAGAGCTATCCCTCAGGACAACTGCTTTAGAGCTGTCTAGAACCTGTTAACTTTAAAAATGCAAGAAATAAATCTCTGTATCACAGCCTAACTTAGCCACCTTATATAACCTGCAATATAACTTTCCATATCCATATATAACCTGCAATATAACTTTTCTTAATATTTTTCTTCAAACTGGCTCACTTTTTATTTACTTTATTTAGAGAAAAAAAGCAGATACTACCTTTAATGTAACATTAGCATTACCTTTCATGATAGTGCTGAGTCTGGAGTCTGGTCTGTTTTTTTGTTTTTTTTTTTTTACAAAGGTAAATTAGCAAGAGTTGTGATAAAACATAACTACACACAGAATTCCTCTTTGACATAATCCAAAGTATGATGAGATAATCACCTTCACATTATGTAGTGTTCAGTGTTAGTTAACGCAGCGTACAGTACCACTGACATCACAGTGTATACCACAGGGATGTATGTCGTACTTTTCGGGGAAGCATTGCCTTTAATTAATCTTTTTTTGTTTTCTAGGGGCATACTTTCAAACAAGATCCAATTTTCTCCTTTTTGTTTAACCTTGCAAAGTATTTCCCCATGGTCAGTATCTTCACAGGAGTCACAAAGACTTTTAATTTTTTTATAAAATGTACAAACTGCTCAGAAAATGCGAGCTCAATCCTTAAGATCATCATTTCTCTAAAACAATGTATTTTTCTTTCTTTCTCCAATGGCCTTACTTTCCACTGAGCCCTACTGCCTGAAAGTTTTTCTAAGACGTACTTTTGGCAAGTGAGACAGTGCCTTGATGGAACTGGCACATTAGAATGAATTGATACAAGGAAGTTAAAGGGAAATGGTAAAAACCAACAAGGTGTGGGAGGTGGCAATGAGATTGTGAGCAAGAGGTGAAGGGAAACTGATGCATATTCTCAGAATGGTTAACTCTTATTGACAAGGGACCTTCAGTGGCCATGAGTGTGAGAAACAACTGTTTAATGATGCATCCTTTAAAAAGCAGCCACTGTTGTTCTTGGCACTTAGCTTTCACTCCCCTTCTCCTGAGTGAGGACACCCAGATTATGCACAGTCTTGGTAAGATATTGCTCCTCTAGCTAAATCCCATGATTGGAGCTAAGTAAATGTAATTCTGTCACCACAGACTAAACTTGGGGCACAATGAGGCAAGAGCAGAAAGAAGTCTATTAGAGCCAGTTCAGAACACAGTACCATCCTGACAAGCCTGCCATCAGTTTCTGCTCCCTGGATCTCTGGATCTCCTGTGGTTCTTCAGGATATTTTTGTTTCATTTCACCATGGCTCCTAATACATTTTCAATAACTTTTCCATCTGCTCAGGTTAGCCAGAACAGATTGCTGCTGCTCATTACCAGTAAACTCCAACTGACACACTTCATGTGTTAGATATTCTGGAACACTCATAAATGTCGGAATTTATGACACTTCCTTAGGCAATAACTACAAGTATCTACACAATTGCTTAACAATGAACTTAGATATTAAAACAATGCCAAATATTTTAGTTCTAGAATTCCCTTAATTTTCCTTACCTGGTATTTGCAGATATTAAGCTTTTACTACACTTTAGACTTGTAAGGTTTAATTATAGCAAGTTATAAGCAAAGCAAGGTATGCCAAAAATATTCAGCCCCACTTTAGAAATTATTATAAATAATTTTATAATATAATCTCATATAACATTTAAAACTATAACCTCATTCAGCTATTTCCTGTTTGAAATGCATCACTACCAGGATGGTAAATATACATCAAACATTGCTTAGTCATTTATCATTCATTTATCCATTCAAATATTTTTGGAGCACCTACTGTATGCCAGTCTTGTCCTAGATAATGGCATACAGTGGTGAAAAAAATAAACATGAATCCTGCTCACAGAGATGATAGTCTAACGCAGAAGAGAAGCAGCAATAAGATAATCACATAATTAAGTGAATAGTTATAAATTATTATTAGAGCAGTGAATAAAACAAGAGGATGGTATGACAAAATAGTCAGATAAGGGTTTTTTGGGGAAGTAGCATTTTTGTCATTTTGAGATCTAAAATAACATATAAGCTGGGTAAAGAATAGGGATCCAAGAGAGAATAAGGAATACTCCAATCAGAAGATATGGTAAACGCTAAGGCCCTGATATGGTAACAAGTTCAATGTAACTGAGAAACTGAAAGACAGACAGTGCGGTTCCAACCCATGAATACGTGGAAATGAGGTTGGAAACAGAAGTAGAGGCTTCACTACATGAAGCCTTAGAGGCCATCTTAAGGCTTTTAGATTTTATACCAAGTACTGGGAAACCACTGAAGGATTTTAGCAAAAGGAGAACAAACACATATGATTTATGTTTCAAAAAATGACTCTGGTTGTTTTGTAGAGAAGGGTTGGAGGAGTCAAGAGCAGAGGTGGGAAGATGAAAGAGATTGTAGCCATAGTCCAGGAAGAGATGACAGTGGGTTTGACTATAGTAGAGACAATGCCAATAGAAATGAGTGAGCAGCATAAATTATCACAGAGGTAATTTATTCTCCAGAGGTGGGTGGGATGTGCTTCATCTGCAAAGGAAGGTTTACAGTTAAGCTCTCATTATCTGAATCCTACACACTAGCTTTGCTACAGAGAGCTACCTTGTAATCATTTTGATGAAAGGACTTAAGTTTATCATTAAGTCAGCAGCTTAATTCAGAAAGACCTAGCTTTAAATGAGTGGTAGAAATTTTGGAGGGAGAAAAAAATAATTTTTTTTTTTTTAAATTATGAGAAACGCATAGAATCATCAATTACTAAAGTCAGCATGCCAGGATTATGGAATAACACCTCTTTTTATTTTAGTTGAAAGGCATCGGCTTGGTTTTGAAAAATGTTGGCCACATAAGTGTAATTGTTTCTCCAACGTGACTCATTCCTCCATGAATCATCTACCATAGATACCACCAAGGGGACCGGACAGGCATTTTCCACTTTCTCTGGCTGCACATCAACCTCAGCATCATGGCGCTCAGCAATTAGTAAGAGCAGCCATGAATCACCCTTCTTCCACGGACTCATCACTCTTCTCATTACCAGTTGTCTTCTAGGCATGAAGGGCTTAGCAGGGTCACTGCTAACAGAAGACATTCCCTCAAGCACAATGAGTTTCAGGCTACTTCAGAATTACTCACCAAACTCTTGCTTTCAATGACCAGATGGAGGAGAATGATGAACAGAGCAGCTGTGTTCAGGGGGTTTCCGAATGTAAAGATGTCAACGTCGGAGCCCTGGTAGGTCTACAAGGAAAGGATGAAAGGTGGTGATCTCGGATTGCTGCGCACACTCAGTGCTCTTCTCACTAACCAGTCATTTCGGGTAATCTTGAACGTTTCTGAAAAAGAGAGACTGACTCTCCCAGACAGGCCATCTAATCTTTGAACTTTTCAGTTGGAATTCCTCTTTATTCTGAATCATAATTCATCTTCCCGGAAACGTTTACTCCTATTTCTAGCTTTTTAAGGTGTGGAAAAATATCAAGTATGTTTCATTTAACAGAGCTGCAGATCTTCAAAGCAGCTACTGTGGCTAACCTGTTTAAATCTCTGCTAAGTAAATATCCCCTCCTCTCCTACATGTATGTTTCCAACTCCTTAAAGTATTCCTCAAATGATACAATTTTATGATCCTTTAAAATTCTTCTCATTCTCTTGTGAATATACTTCAGGTTGCTTTATCTATATTCCTCTTGAAATGCAGTATACCCAGAATATTCTAGCTGGGAAAATTTAAGTCATTTTATTTGAATAAGAACTAAGGAACAGAAATTGTTACTCAGACAGACTATCACCTTTTTTGGTCCTTAATACTGGACTTTCGTTGACACTACCCATGATCAAACTTGTCCTCCTCCACGGAGGGGTATACGTGGGTGGGCAGTTATATCATGCTGCTCTGTGCTTGGTGTTGGCCAAAATTTTTAAATTAATTTTTACACATTCTTTGCTTAGTCACATTCCTTCCATTTTTTACCTGTAAAACAGGTATTTTAGTTTGGGAAGATTTATTTAAGAGTTTAAATTTAATACTCTGAATGTCATTCTGGTAGAATTAGCCCAGAACTCACTAATAATAGATTTTATATTCTAACTTTGCCTCTCTGATGTTGGCTCATCTAATTATATTGCTGAATTTCAATTTTATTTAAGTTATTGACAAAAATTATCAAGCAGTACAAGGCTAAAACGAGACCTAAGAGTATTCAACTGGGCATTTCTTTCTAAATTTAATCCATTACCTAACATTTTTTTTTTTGATTGAGCATAATCTATTCAGTTAATAATCAACTTGATTATTTGAACATCCTACCTGATATACCCATTCTATATGCTAATACCAGCAATAAAGTACCAGCAAGAAGCATTACCCATTCATTAATAACAAATCCTTTAAGCAAAAAAAGGACTCACTAAGTAAGGCACAAAGAAGCAGACCAGGCTTTGATAGAAGGCATCCAACAGGGTGATCCAGAAGGTGAGGGGTAAGTATGCCTGAAAAGGAAACAGATATTGAGGAGGAAGATTAATAAGGGTCAAAGAAAAATCAAGGAACACAAGCCAGTATTTGTTTTTGCTTCTTTGAGAGAAAACTCTATTCTTTCATTCTCACTCACAAAAGAAGTGAGATTTGTAAATAGTGGTAGAAGAAAGTGGGGTGCTAGCTGAATGAGTTCACAGGTGAACAAAAATCCCTGATGGAACCCTTCAACTCATATTGCTTTTATCACTGGGTCAATCTTAAATCAGCCTGAAACAGGGAAAGAGTAGTACTAACTTTCCATTTCCTGTTGATAAAAAATTACTCTTGCAAAAACTTTCCAAATCCATCCACTTCTATTTCCTCTACTCCCTTCATTCCAATTCACTGTCAACTCTTTCTGTGAATGACTGGATAGCCACCTAACTGACCCCTCTGCTTCCTTTCCTACCCTCAGTCCAATCTTCCCAGAGCAGCCAGATGGTTTTTAAAAACTGTAAATCAGAACGCTCCATCTTCTGATCAGCTGACTGCATTCTATTCCTCTGATGACTTCCCACTGCATTTCCAATATAACCAAAGTCCCGTCCCATGGCCTATAAGATAGCCCACAAAAGCCCCTGCTCTCCAAGGTCCTCCTCCCATTCTTACCCTCATCATTCACCATGCTCCCACCACAAGAACTTTATTCTGTTCCTCAAACATGCCAAATCCATTATTTCTTTGGGGGCTTTACCTGCGCTATTTTCTCGGCCAGAAATTCTTTGCCCTGGACCTTCCACATGGCCAGTTCTTCACTGTTCATATCCTAGCTCAAATATCACTTCCTCACAGAAGCACCCTCAGACCAGTCCAAAAGTAAGGCTCACTCAATCATTTATTACCATGGCATCCTTATGTCTCTCATCACCATTAAAATAATCTTATTTGTTTACCTAATGATTTCCTGTTTCTCTCAACAGAATGCGAGCTTTACAGATTCTTTGATTCTTTTACTCAAGTGATTAAAACAGTACTTGGCACATAGCAGGTACTCAACAAATCCTTGTTGGATTAATAAGCTACACTTATGTGACTTTTCATGTGCTAAACTGCTTTCTACCAAAAGCTTATAGAAAGAGAAAGATCAAGTAGACACACTAGTCAAGTGATTGAAAACAGGTTTTCAGACAAGAGCCAACTCTGACTGAATGATAATGTACATGCAAAAGGATTCTGAGGCTGCATTCAGACCCAGTGGGAAGGATAGGGTGCTATGGTTTATTAATGATGTCTGCCACGGACAAAAATGGTAACCATGTATCATATCTCATGTTATTTCTTAACATGTTTTCAGTCTTATTTCCTCTCAAATGCAAAAAAGAGGCTGAAATTGTCTTGAAAATGTCTAATTATCTCCTAAAGAATAAAACATTATAAATATACAAATTCTCCTTTTATTTTCTTCCATTCTTCAAAAGGCTACACTTGGAATTTTTATATTGATCATTTTTTTTTTTTAAATCTCTTTGTCCTCTGGAAAATCAAACAGTGAAGATTCATTATTTCCAATCTATGTTTCCCTGTTACCATCTTTTACTATTTCCTCACTGGAAATATTCTACCTGCCTTTCTTCATCCAAGTGTCCAAAGAATCTAGAAAGCATAATCAAATGGTGGAAGAGCATGTAGCAGAGTCAAAAAAAGAAAAAAAGCGGCAACCAAAACACTATTGGACAAGAGAGAACAATTTGAGGATAAGTTAAAATATAACTTCATGCTTTTGGGGGAACAGAGGTTGCTCAAAAAACCTAGAGCCAAAAGGTAAAAAATACAATTTCTCCACAGTCAAGTAAGTAAGAGGATTATGGAAGTAGAGGGAGAAGGGCCAGGGATAAGATAAATGAGAGGCTAAAGGGATCTGGAAACCGAAAGGGAAAATCTCGACATGAAGTCAAAGCCAGAAAAGAGGTTGGGGTGGGTGATGAGAGATGCGTAATAGATTGCTTCTTGGAAGGGAAGTCTCTGACTGTAGCCTTCCAGACCCATCTCCTTTTGAGGAGAGAGATTCTACAACCCTGGAGAGTGTATTTCATGACACTGAAGATAGCAAATGGCCCAAGCATAAAATAGAATTTATCCAGAGGCCAAGTTCAAAGAAAGGACAACTCTTCTAGAAGGTAAAATCAGTGAAATCAATTACCTATTACCAAGAGCCACATGCTGGGTATCTGCTTATCACCTAGCATGTATTATAAAACTGGCCAGTTTAATAGAACAATGTGTGCATAGAATTGATAACAGGGTTCAACAATAGGAAACAATGACCTCAATACTTCGAAGGATAAGGATGGATTACAATCTTCACCTGTGCAAATGGGCTTTTTTTTTTTAAATGCCTACAACACCTGGTTGTAGGTGGTCTCCCATCCAAGTACTAACCAGGCCCGACCCTGCTTAGATCAGACGAGATCAGGCATGGCCGTCAACGCAAATGGGCTTTTAAAATGCCCGCTATAAAAACTTAGAAGGTCCCTCATTCATCCCACTTTCTCCAACAGACTTGGAATTTAACTTAGGCCTGGGGTACAGAACAACTTTCATTAATATCAACCACACATTCCTGCATCTTGGCCCTGAACTTTAAGTCAGACTGGGCTCCTTGATGAAAACCCCATGTAGTTATTCGATCTGAATGGACTGCATGATATTAAAGGATTATAAGGATTTCTTCTTCCCTGAAAGCTGAATGTGTGACTTCTCTGTTGGCTGCTCATATAACCTAAGGACATTAAATTACTCTCCAGTCTGAAAAAGCAGTTCAAGCCAGAAAAAAGTTGGCCTGACAAAAATAAATGCATTATTTTAAATTCAGGATTTCCTCAAGTTTCTGATTAATTTTTTCGGGGGAAAATATAACAATATTGAGAGTTTAATATGGCTAAAATTTTTAGACATATTATCTTACTTATTCCTCACACCACATCCATAAAGTAAAGAAACTGAAGTACAGGCAAGTTAAATAACTTACCAAGGTCACACACCACAGAAACAGAATTTAAAGTCAGGCTAAGCATAACCCATAATTTCTAACCGTGCTGATCTGCATTATTGTTTTAAGAATAGCAAGTAAAGCCCAACACACAGATTTCATATGGTGAGTCTCAGTACTGTCTGTCCAGTCCCTCTATAGAAAACCCTCTTCCCAACCCTGTCCATGTGGTTCAGCCCTGAGGAGAAATGACATATGTCCCAGGCTTGATCAAATGAGAAAATATTCTTTCTAGCCACAGTGATAAACACAGGGAAAGGCAAGTGCTTTCACCTAGGCCAATGAGTCACAACCAGGACATACATAGGTGCTTTAAGAATAACAGTGTTCTGTCACCATTACTCCTAGATTTTGCAGCAATGTGAGCCAATAAATTTCCCTTTTTCATTTAGCCACTTTGAGCTGGTTTTTTGTCACTTGCAACTGAAAGAGTCCTGAATAGAATATCTGACTAGACTGACCCCTCGGCTTTGTCCACTATATAGGTATCTATAGGTCGCTGGCCCACCTTACTCCCTGTGATCCTGACAATGAACTTGTGAGAGCACTCTGGATTTCTAGCAATAAATACCATGGTGGGGAAACCCAAGGACTAAAGATAGCATCAGTGTTCTTTCTGTAGCAAAGCGTTCATGGTAGACATCCTGTGCTCAGGAGCCTGGGTCCACCTGCCCAGGGCAATAGCTCTGGGACGTGGGCAGATTAGGTACCTTCCTGTGCCTGACCTTCCTCATCTATGGTGTGGATAATGATTGCATCTCTATCTTGCAGGGTCATTTTGAGGATTAGATTTATGTATGTTGTGCACTTAAAAAAGTGCCTGGCACATAAGAAGCATTACATAAATTCTTGTTAAGTAGTATATAAATTAATTAATAATTAAAATTATTATTAATTTTGTGAAAGATGAATTAGAAAGAAAAGAGTTTTGAGATAGCTAGATCAATTAATCGGCTACTACGATACCCTAAGAGACGATGAGGGCAGTGAGAGAAGGATGGGAAGGGGTGGACAGATATAAGTGATAAATTGATGGGAGACTGAAAGAACTCAGAGATCACGAAAGTGGAGGTAGGCACAGTTTTAGGACAAGGGGGCCATTTAGATCACACTACTGTTCTGAGTGACAGCAGAACCTGAAGAATCTAACATTGGCTTTGTAACCAGGCTGAGAAGGGTTCTGGCACTGGCTCCGCCATTTTTCAGCGGTGAGATTTTTGGAAAAATTACTTAATCCCTTTGAGGTTCAGATTCTTCATCTTAGAATGGGAACAGTACCAGGTTCTCTCTCAAAGCATTTTGTGTATGAGACAGGGATGTTTAGCAGTTTGAACAATTAGATAGCAGAGTGGAGTTTAGTAAATACTAGACATTATTAGTTGTAAAGTCTAAACAATGGATTCTTCTTATAAGTACTCAAGGTCTTTCATAGTTTTACCTGTGTTCCCCTCAGAAGCAAATAAGTTAATATCTGCCAGGTTAGTAGAGATGTTTTAAAATAATGAAACAATTCAAATAGTTTTAAACCGTTCTGAATGTACAATATTTTAGCTGGACTGATTGCAAAATACCCTGACTTTGACAGTGGATATAAATTTGTCTAAGTGTTTTTGCTTTAACACCTACTTCTGATTTCTGACCACTCTTATAAAGTTCAGGCAGTTGTACAAGGGTCTCTGCAGACACATCTTTCTCCAAAACACCATAAATGACGGGAGGGGCAGATGTGAAAAGGAGGTTGAAGAAGATCAAAATCCAATAGTCAGTCATGGATGTTCCTGAAAACCCACAGAAGAACTGGTACCAGAAAAGGAGGTTCACGTAGGCCTAGGGACACAAAGAGGAACATTCACTTCTTAGAAATGGTCATTTTGAGCTGTATGATCTCAGCCTCTCTCAGCACAGTTTCCTCACTTACAAAAGAGAAGATAAGCACATCTTACCACATGCTTTTTTTTTTTTTTTGGTAAATGTTTTATTAAATTAAAAAAATATACAGATAAATACACATATATACATACATATAAACACATACACACACTCTCTTTACTGTGTGGTGCTGGAACTGTTCTAAGAGCTTTACATATAATTCATTTAATCTTCATAACAACTTGGGAATTATTCTTGTCCCCATCTTACAGATGAAGAAACTGAGTCACAGAGAGGCCTAGGAACTTACCCATAGCTACCTGGCTAATAAGTGGTAGAGCTAGTATTCACCTTGAGACATTTTAGCTGTAGATGAAGAGAACATAGCCCAGTACCTGGTATGTAGCAGGCATACAACAAATGTTTATTCTGGGTCCACAATTAGCTTTAGTGGTAAAATGGGATGATGGCAGCAGGGTGGCCAACCATCGCAGTTTGCTTGGGACTGAGGAGTTTCCCAGGACATGAGATTCTTCAGTGCTAAAACTGGGATAGTCCCAGGCAAACTAAGACAGTTGCTCACCCAGAGGCTAGGATCATATATCCTGCATTGTTCCCTCCAATATTCTGTCTCGAACAAATAAAATTCATGATAGCAAAAGCTCTGCGCCCTGAAGCAGATCAGAGAAAATGACACTGGACTTAGATATAGGGAGTCTTGTTTCAAGGCCTGAAGACACTTCCTATTGATTGTTTGACTTAAGGCCCTTTTTCTCACCTCTCTGAATTTTGATTTTCTTGTTTAGAAAATGAGGGCTTAGTATCAAGATTAAGTTAAAAAGTGCTCATGACCTGTAAAGGGCCTCATGAATATTAAGATGCTGTAATTGTTGGCATCATAGATACACAAAACACCTTAGGACAGGAGCCAAAATCCCTTGGACAGTTTCTTAGTCCAGAGTCCGTGGACATGCATTATGCCCAGTTCCTCAAAATGTATCACTTTTCGGTACATGTGTTTTGGGGCATTGTTCTAGGGCGTGAATCCATAGTTACCATAAATATCAAAAGGTTGTCCAAGACCCGGGAACCAGTCTCAGAAAGATAAGCTACTCAAATGGCTCTGGTATGGGCCCTTTTCTCCACAGTTTATAAAGCATTCATTGTTGGGCTAGGTAATTAAGAGAAATAAGCCAGGATACCAGTGTGAAGAGACAGCAAGGGTCACAGAGCAGAAAGGCCACAAGGCCCTTGCTCCTTGGAGATGTACTCTCTGCTAATAAACACTCCCTCTCTCCAAGAGCATGTGGCATCTCTTTCTAATACTAGTGATTCTTAACCTTCTGGTTTAATCGGGGGTTAAAAGGAGGTAGGAAGGGAGTGAGTTATTTCACAGTAGAAGGTAAAAAACACAAAGGTGTTTAAAAAAAAAACAAACCTGGGAGCGGGGCTCCTTATTAAAAGTCACTGATCACTAAATCCTGGAATTTTAAATGACAAATTATGGCTCCCTACAGAATCACACAATCCGACAGAAACATAAATTTCAAGTATTTTCATAAAGCAACAAAGTTTTATTAAAGTTTGACTAAATGTGCTAATTCTAATTAGTAAAGTACTCAGAGCATCCTAAAAAGTTCACTGTGCTTGAGGAAAAAATGCTTCTGCTGACATATCTCTCTCTCTCTCTCTCTCTCTCTCTCTCTCACACACACACACACACACACGGCCTTAAATTACACGTTTCGTATATCCTAAAAATAACCCAATAAATTTTTCCCTAAAGATGGCATTTCAATAGAGCGATATAAATTTGTCTACTAACATGCTGTACATATGGACTTTAAAAACTAAAAAACATACTTTGTCTAAAAAAAAAATGACATACTTACGTTATAGCCCCACCTAAAAAGGACTTAAGTGAAGCAATATAAGATCAACATGATTTTTTAAAAAAAGAAACTGAAATTTAAATGGTAGGCCAAAGCTTAGAAGCCAGGACATCTTAGCAAATTCTGGCCTTTTAGGAATTATGTAATTAAAATCAAGATCCTTTACCATCAAATAACTACAAAGCACAAATATATTTTATTGGCTTGCTAGAGAATTCCTGCATCTGTGAATACTAGCCAGCTATAGGCTAAGGCATCATACTGGGTTTTCATCTGTATCTTCAATATAACACAAGGGACATCAATTTGGGGACAGCATATATTTTTTGGTATCTCCTATAAAATGGAAGCAAACTGTTTCATTTTCTACTGACAGACAGTATTAAATGTTTCATAATTCTGCTTGTCACAACCTTTATATAGAAGGTCAAAAATTGGATTTTAAATGAACTAGACAGGACTTAATTAAATTTAAATGCATAGGGAATAAAAAATGCTAGCAGATGGACAAGCCTAACAATTTGCTGTCAGCAGCTGAAACGGCAGATTCCCAGAATATTTCTCGTTAGATGGCAGGAGTGCTCCTGGCTGCCCCCAAAACATCAATACGTGAAGTGAGCTTAGCGTAGGGCACTTCTTCTTCATCCCTTAAGCAAGCAGGATTGGAAGGTGGGAAGAGGGAAAGGCCACATTCTCTGGAGCTACATACCACGTTCTTGTAGAAAAAATAGAGAATCATGTTGGAAAGTCGTGTGTAACACCAGTGCCCATGGACAAGAAGGAGCTTACTGAGATGCTTAAACTGGGAAACGGCAAAGTCACTGGCCATCACAGCCTGCAGAGACAATGAAGAGAATGCTGCCTTGAACAATCAAACATGTCAGAGGAGAAATAGCATGGCACCTGACCATCAGCAGGCTCAGATTAGTTAAATATATTTTAAACTTTGCATGCAGAACAAAAAAAGAAAAAAACCCCTCGACAAACAAAAACAAAAACCCAAAACCCAAACAAAAAAATAAAACTCCAAACAAACAAAAAGCATAAATACTGGAGACTTAACGAGTTGCCTGAGGTTACTGTTCAGCTTTCCAATATAGCTGAATAAAACAAGACTTCACTGGTTACTCATGATGTATTTTCAGCAAATGTACTCTCCCTAGAAAGCAGCTCCCTTAGCAAGAGCTCTACACATTACAATATGCATTCACTTCTCTTCGATGAGGAAAATATCAAAGGTACTGATCATTTTATGTAACTGCACAGTGTTAGGCAAAGAGAAATTTGAATTTTTAATTTTTTGTACAGATGTTGTAATTTACAATTCTTGGGAAACCCTAAGCCTCACATCTCACTTTCCTCTGACAAAATCTGTTTCATATACGAAAAAGTGGTCTTTTGGATAAGCTTCTATCTGAATTTTGTGCCTTAAAAACTATCCAAAATGCACACACCCCCACGTACAGATAGGACACTCCCACCTTCTTCCTTCTCTCTTCTCTTCCGCCTCTCTTCCTCTCTCTTTAGGATCTTTACATCTTTTATTCAAATTCTTAGCAGCTTTTGTCAGTTGTAAAAGTCACATAGTTATTGCGAGGCTAAAAACATATATTCTTATGATCTAGATAAGCTATATTTCTTAAACTGAGCAAGTGAACCATGTAGCTAAAATTACCCAAGAAATAATCAACTTCCTGTCTGTCATTCCTGAACTAACCACAGACAGCCTCACTCTATCACTGAGATTTTACAATGGAGAACATTGCTTTTGGATGGGTGGGTAGTTCATGGCATTTGGGTACAGAGCATCCACTCACCTGCATGCCTTCTTGACCTGAGATCCCTATCCCAATGTCTGCCACCTGTATCATACTAACATCATTGGCACCATCACCTTCATGGGACAGAAGAAAAGGTGAGAGACATATGAATAAAGAAAAGATGCAAACTTTGCAAATCGATTGTGGCTACTCAAGCAAAAAAATCCTTCAAAGTTTATCCCATGTATCCAAGTACCTGGAAGCTGATTAAGCAGATTATTTTTCAATTAGAGTTGACATTTAATGTTATTTTATATCAGTTTCAGGTGTACAGCATAGTGGTTAGATATTTACATAATTTACAAAGATGCCCCCGATTAGTACCCACCTGGCACTATACATAGTTATTACAACATTACAATAGTATTGACTATGTTCCCTATGCTGTATTTCATCCCTGTGACTATTTTGTAACTACCAATTTGTATTTCTTAATCCCTTCACCTTTTCCTGTCTACTTTCAATTTTCCAGATATAACCTACTTTTTTCCAGTCACTGCACATGCTATTTCTTATAACACTGACTTCATCATCACCACCCACCTTGCTGGATTTCAGTTGTTCTTGCTGCAGCTTAGATGTCACTTCCTGTGGGAAATCCTTCTCCAATTCCCTTCAGATCAGATGCCCCTTCCTTTGGCTCCAGCACCACCCTGTGTATCTCTATCACATGGTATTATGCTTTCTATAGATTTTTTTGGTCTCCCAACACACCGGATGCTTCTTAAGAGGAGCTATTACATTCCTGTTGGTAATGAACATTTGTTGTTGCCAACTACCCACTGATCGTTCACTTTTTTTCTGGTAATAGTATCCTGATTTTCCTTGAGAACTCTGAGTCCATGCAGTTAGTGAGGACAAACCCAAACCCCCAGATTTAGGATAGACAACTGACCCAGGCCTGGATAATTAGCATTGTCTGTTAACTGGCCTCAGTGATTGGTTCAGAGGTGAGTACAAGACTCAACTTAACTGATATAATTGATACGTCCAGGGGGTCTAGCTTCCAGAATATCTGGATCTAGGGGCTTGGACAATTCATTCATTTATATGTTCATTCAATAAAATAGTTGAATAAAATTCCACCCAAATCCTGATATTTTACTCCAGCAACTTGAAAAAAGTACTATTTTTTCACTCAGGTTGTAAATAAGACAGGATCTAAACCTGGGAATTTTCAGAGGCCATATCGGCATCCTGAGGGGAAGAAGCTACCTGAGACTGAAAACAATCCCAGTGAAAGCAAAGTCTGGAACAGAAGGCTAGGTCCTCATCTTGCTACTCTCTAAACATTGAAGTGTCTCAGAGCTTAATCCTATACTGCTTCTCTTCTCCGTTTATACTCATTTTTTGGTGATCTCATCTAATTTCAAGGCTTTAAATATCATCACTAGACTTAACAATTCCAAAATTTATATTTTTAGCCAATTCCTCATTGCTAAATTCCAGACTATATATCCAGCTGCCTACCTGACATCACTACTAGACATCTAATGGACTTCTCAAACTTAACATATGCAAAATCCAACTCCCGACTCCATTTTAGTAAAAAGCAGCTCCATTCTTTCTGTTCTTAGAAACAAAACCTTGTTGTCCCTCTTACTTCCTTCTATCATATAGCATATAAAATTCAGCAGCAAATGTCACCAGCTTTTTCTTCAAACCATATCCGTGACTACATCTACTACCTCTTCTCTTTCCATGTGGGCTCAAACCACCATAGTCTCATGCCTAAATTATTTCGATAGACTCCACTGTTCTCCTCTCTCATGTCCTTGCACCCCAATAGTTACTCTCAACACAGCAGCCAATGTGATCCTTTTAAACTTAAGGCAGATTGTGTCCTTCCTCTGCTCTAAGTCCTCCAATGACTCCCTAACTCTTCAGATAAAAGCCAAAAATTTATAATGGCCTCCAGGAATCTACATGATCTGGCAGCCTGCCACCTCTCTGCCCTTCACTAACCTGCAGAAAACTCTTCCATTCACTCTTTGGCCTCAAACACACCAAGCACAGTCCAGGACCTTCACTTTCACCGTCTTCTCTGCCACGAATGTTCTCCGCCACAGACCTCCCGTGGCGCCTCATCATTTCCTTCGAGTCTGTCCTCCCACACAAGCTCATCAGTGAGAGCTTCTCGGAAAAACATTTAAAATAGCAGCTCCTTTTTCCTCCTCTAATGCTTTACATCCCCCCAGCTCCACTTTATTTTTTCAATTGCATTTTAACTATCTGATATTTTATATTTTTATGCCTTTTTTGTTTTGTTTCATTTTTCATTTCATTTGTTCACTATATATGTTCCTCCTAGATTTAAGTTCCTTAAGAAAAGGTGCTTTGTCAGTTTTATATACTCTTCTATTTCCATTGTCTAGAAAAATGCTTGGCGCATGGAAGACACTCAATGAATATTTGTTGAATGGATAAATGAATTGTTCATGTCTCTGAATTAAACTTTCCTGAAGGCAGAACTCCTAGACTTTTCAGTTCTATGATTTAGTTTATTACCCTCCTCAACCCAGTTGATTTTGGGTTCTAACATGTAACCCGGAGTCTTGACTATTATATTGTTTTCCATGTCACATCCCTACCACCTGGTTCATAGGAGGTGGTGAAACAGGTGATGAAGAGAAAGGGGAAGGCAGTAGGGAGATGGAGAGAAAGAAGAAAAAGAGGGAAAACAGGGAAGGAAAAAGCCAGCTGGCCAGAGGGGTAAACAGATATACAGAAGGAAGAACAGACAGAAAGTGAGAAGCATGGGGCTGAGTTCTATCCCCACTCACCAATGGCCAAGGTCATCACCCGGAGATGGTTGCGTACCAATTTTACCACCTCACTTTTCTGCAGCGGTGTGGCTCGGCAGCAGACCACAGCTTGACAACAAGCAGTCAGCTCTAGAAACTGCCTTTGCAGACTGTCCTGCAGTGCGAACTCCAGGGTCTTCCCAGTGATAATGAGTCCAGCCCGTAGCCCTGAGTCCTGGGAGGCAGGAGGCTGGTATAAATCCTCACTTAATGATGCCTGCTCTGTAGAGGGTGGATTCTTCTTAAGTTCTTTCAAAATTGTGCCCATCAGCATCTCACAGGCATCCTTGAAACAAGGGGCAAAGACAGTTAGCCTTGGGGCTCTTTGGTGGCCACATCCTGCTAAATTTGTCACTGTCATTCTTTAGCAATTGCTGCATCAAGGCAACCCTAGGTAGCACATAAGAAATTACTTTCTGAAGACCTCACAACTGTCCTATAAAGACTTCTGCGCATATGTGGGGATCGGTGAAATTTACCTTCTCAAACAGTGAATCTCAAGAGCCCTTTGGTCTTATTCTGGCAGTTACTCTCTTCTTGACTTTAGACAAATTATGTAACCTCTCTGAGCCTACATGTTCTCATCTGAAAAATGCAAATGCCTACATCATAACACTGTTGTAAGGAATAAGTAAAATAATACATGCGAAGCTCCTAGTGATAGCAGAATTTAAAACAGTAATTATTGTTTTTATCTTCTTTTTGATTCAATACATTCACTCATTCATTCATTAAATATTTATTAAGTATTTATAGACTTATTCTGGTCAGGATGTTCTTAGTGGTTGATGCCTGACACATTTAACTGGTGTACATCCCTCCACCCTCCTCACCCTACACTAGTTAGGAAGTTCTTTAAAGGCAGATATTACTTTTAATTTACTTTTGAAGCCTTCACAGTACCTAAAAGAAGGCCATATCAAGCACTCAATAAGTATTCACTGAATGAAATCTACTCAAGAAGACCAACAATAACTTATCCAGAAATTATTGTCAGATGACTACCAAGAACAGAGCCAAGCAAAATCTAGGTGCTGTACCTTTATGTTCAGATGCTAAGCCTGAAATAGTTTATTCATGCAAGAGCCCCTCACTCAGACGTCATTTACTCTTATTTCAAATGCTGTTTTATCAAGCATTTGTCAACTAGCAACAAAATAAGACAGGTAAGGAAGTAGTAGATAGGAATATGTAGGCATGACATAACAAAGACTTAATAACCACTTAAACTAGAAACAGATTCAACTTGAACATGGAGCTGCCTGGCACCTGTGCCTTTGGAATGAACCTGATCCCAACACTACAAACACAGTTTTCGTAGCCTTCACATGCTCATTATGCACAGAACACAGTCTAAGCGGATGTCCTCCAAAATTTGAACATAAATTTTCTATAGTTTTATGATTCTAGACTGATTACATAGATGTTTTTATCCTCTTATTTGCATATGTATGTGTTTAGCTGTATAAATTAACTACTTTCATTACAGAAGTATACATGTATATACATGCACGTAGTTGATCTTCGTTATTTGTGGGTTCTATATTTGTGATTTCGCCTACTTGCTGAAATTTATCTGTAATCCTACAATCAATATTCATGGTACTTTTGCAATCATTTGTGAACATGTACAAAAATTTTGAGTCAAGAGACGTCTATTTTTCCAGCCAAAGCTGAACAAGGTAATGTGCCTTCTTATGTCTGCTCCCATATGTAAACAATGTCCTTTCCACTGTCTGTTTGGTGACACATTTTTCACGTTTTTGTGCTTTTTGTGGGTGATTTCACTGTTTAAAATGGCCCCCAAGCGTATCTACTGTTCCCATGGACAAGAAAGCTATGATGTGCCTTATGGAGAAAGTATGTGTATGAGATAAAGCTTTGTTCAGGCCTGAATTATAGTGATGTTGGTTGTCAGTTCAGTGTTGATGAACCACATTTACTATAATTCGATTTGCAAATTTAGGAACAAACGTTGAAGGAAATTTGTAAAGGTGAGGTACTATACTATAGAAACGAGCAGACATTCCATTAGTTGCCCGGTGGCCCACTTAGAATGTCACAGAGGCAATTCCTTCACTAAATGACAAGCTGGGCTCCATGATCTTCAATTCCTTTCTTAATTCTTAGCATCTCCTGTAGGGTGGGGAGTAGGAAGAAGAGAAAATAATACCAGTGACTGAGCCCCTACTATGTGCCCAGCACTTTGTTTGCATAGACTTGAGTCATCGCAAACTACACTACGTTCACAATGTTCTGTTAGTTACCTAGAAAATCCACATGGTTAGAATAGCTATTGACAGCAAAATAAAAATACATCTTTTGTACTTAGAACAGTCCACTGTGGATACTCTGTAAATATTTCTTGAATTAGTAGTGTTAAATGCTTTTACTACCAATCGTGTATTTATAAATAAATTTCACAATCATAAAGATTTTACTGCTTGCAAAAATGTCATACTCAAAACTGAACACCAAGAATTGATTACTTTTCCTTTTTAATGTTCATTAAACTACTTGCATCTGCTAGTATCACATTAATTTATATTCTCTCATTTAATGCCTATAACACCCTATGAAATAGGCATTACTCTCACATTATAGGCAAAAAAAAAAAAAAAAGGCTCAGGAAGGTAACTCCCTAAGATACACATCTGGTCACTGGCAGGCCAAACATTTAAAGCCGGGTCTTACGAGCTTTAGGGCACATCCAATTTAGTGACTAAAATGACTAAGCATTTTCTTGTGTTCAGCCCCTGGGTGGTATGAGGAGCTGGCTGGTGGCTATGGTTATAGGTCCCCAGGCCACTGCCAAGGAGAACTCACTCTGTGCTGAATAAGGAAAAAATTCTTTCCTCAAAATGTACGATCTAGTTGGGTACCAATAGACCTGATCATAAAAACAAAGCTAACCAGACACGGTAGCCCGTGACAAAAGCTCAAGATGTGATCCAGATGAGAAGCTCCAGAGGATTTCTGAGAGGCCAACTGTCGTGACAGAATGAATGTAGCTAAGTCTGACTACTGAGGAAGGAGTGAGGAAGGTCTTCCAAGCTAATTAAAAAAATATGCGTAAATGTTAGACTATTACTATATTAGGAATCTTCTGAAAATAATAAAATGCCTGTTTAACTGATTAGAACATTTGTGTTAGAGACTGGGGCGGGGGGAATGGGTGTTGAGAAAAATAGGCTGGGTCCAAGCCTCTTACGTTCTCCTTAAAAAAAAAAATTTTTTTTCCCTTTCCCTTAAACACTACAAATTTTTGATATTTTCAGGAGCACTATCTAAGAATTACCAGTAGAGGGTATGATTACCCTGAGAGTCTATTTTTAGAATTACATAAAAATATTAATTCACCTGGTTCCAACAGAAATCATCACTTCCCTTCAATCTGAAAGGTTTCTCCAAGCTTTTAGAAGAACTATGATACCCTCGCAAGTACAAGCTAGGCTGCTAGATAGAATAAATAATTATCAAGGGACTAATGGCTATTAGTTTATCTTTCTCCTTACCTATATCAAATCAAAAATGCTCTACTGGCCTTGAAAAAACAAAAAGACTGGTGTAATCTCACTATACATACTTTACTTTGGGTATTGAGGATAAAGAGCTTGTCATCTGGCTCCAGTAGTTTGCACGCATAAGCTATGTTGACAGCTGTCTCCTGCTTGTCACCCGTCAGCATCCAGATCTTGATGCCGGCTTTGTGAAGGGCTTCTATAGACTCAGGGACCCCCTCCTGCAGACGGTCTTCAATGCCAGTAGCACCTAAAAAATAACCAAAGTGCAATACAGCTTCTAAGAAACAAAAGCCAGCTGAAGCTCACCTAGGCTATAATCGAATCATATCTGTTAGCCAAGCAATCCTTCTCTAGTAGCTTCCAAGGATCCAAAGGAAGTGTGAAGACCCAGACCAACATCATACATGAGGTAATATTTGGGAAGGAAACCTTAGGAATCAATGTGTTTATCAAACTCACTTGTTCTTCTTTTGGCTAGCTTTCTTCTCAGTAAATTGAAGGGGGTGGGGTGTTTCAGTTGCTTATATAATGTGCTCTATGATTTTATAATTCTGTGATACTCTCAACAGTAAGGGCAGGATTTTAAAGAATGCTCTCGTCAGTGAGACATAAATTTTTAATGATCTTTCATAGTGAACTCAATGATTCCCTTTTCTGAAATAATTGGGGCCAGATAAGTTTTGGAATTCAAAAGTTTTGCAGACTTGAAAAAGGTAACATGGTACCTATGTCCTATTTTGTAATATCTGATAATTAAGTATATTAACATTTCTGTAGTAAAAGATATAAATGTTCACACTAATTAGGATAATAAAGGCTTCCAATAGTCATATCAAATCAGGCCTGATTTTGCTGCCAAACAACTTTTGGCAATTGGCCCACAGAGCATTTTAGAGTTTGAAATTTCAGATGAGAAAACGTGGACCCTTGGTACCTGCACTGTCACAGAGAAAAGACTTAGCGGTGGGCATCATCACTCCATTGGCTAGGTACTAGGTGAGGTCATTGGTTTTCTGTGAACCAGAGGAATCGGGCTCAGATTCTGGTCCCTTGGTGTGTTAGTGCTTCCATTAGAAACTAGAGTTCCAGACCCTATGGCAGTGGTTCTCAACTCTGGCTGCCACTTAGAATTATTTGGGGAGCTTTTAAAAATTCAAACATACAAGCCACACAACAGACCAATTGAATCAGAATCCCTGGAAATGGGATTTTTTAAAGTGCTCTGGATGATTTCAAGATACAACTCAGTCTAAGACAAGAGATGTAAGTCGTGCAACCTTTAGTTGAAATCGGAAAGTAAGAGAGAGAAATATATTTCCTTAGTCCATTTGCAGGTACAGAATAAAGAACACGGGCCTACAGCCAGGTAGACCTGACTGAGTTTCTTCCTAGCTTTGTAAGTTACTAGCATGTGACTCTGAACAAGTCATTGAACTGCTCTGTGCCCCAAGCATCTTCCAAATAAAGTGAAGATTTGTTGTGCAGATTCAAAAAGACAACATATATTAAGTAACTTATCTAGTGCCTGGTGAGAAACTTTAGCTTTCTTCTCTTGAACCTGGATATTTATTTGACTTTGTACTGCATGTTTAGTGTTGTGTTTTTAAATGACCTTCTTAAGAATGATCAACCCAATCCCACCACAAATGAAGTCTAGTTCACTGCTCTGGGAAACAGAATGGAAAGGATTAGAAGCTGGGTAGGAATCAGACTGGACAGGATAGGCAGAATCACATATATCTATTAGATTAAAGTGGGAAAAAAAAGCACTGGTGACTAACTTATTTAGAGATGTCGAGTGTTTTTCAAAATTCTCCATTCAGAAAATACAACACAGTCTATTTACCAAGTAAAGTTAGTTTGTTCTCCAACCGCATGGCAGATTCAAGTAATAATTCTTCCCTGTTGTCAATGCTGGTTTCAGCTAAAAAATGATTCCTCAGCCATTCTGCATATTCAGTGTCACTCATGACCTATGGAGTGAAAAAAAGAGCTAAGAGGCAGGCCATATCAAGGGGGAGATATCAAGCCATCAATTTGTTTTAGGTATTCCTTTCTCTGGGCACACTCATGACAGGTCTTTATCCTCACATGCCTGGTCACAAGCTTCCTGAATTCTGTGACCAGACTAGTGTAACACTGATGATGGATGGGCCCTATAGCTCAGTATCTCCAGGAAATTCTAGGCACCATATATGACGAAAGTGGGTTAATTATACCAGAAAATATGCAGTTGGGAGAAGTCTCCACTTAGTTAAATTCGGGGTGATTCTAATGCTGTGGTTGAGAAAGTGGTATCAGAATTGTTCAGGCTGAGGTATTTTGTAGGCAGCAGCACCTCTGATATCTTTTGATGGTTGGTTTATGAGGTTACTCATTTGTAAAAGTAAAAAGAGAGAGGGGGCCACACTGGGGTGTGGCAAAAAAACTCTTGCTCCAAATAAAAACTAAGGTCATTTCCTGGAGAAAGAACCAATGATACATTTTCCTTTGTCTTCAGGTTGCCACAGAGGGATAAATCTATGTATGTCAGTTCTTATAAAGCAGAATGTAGTACAGGGGGTGAGGCACTTTCTACCTGTTCACACATAGTTGTAAGGATGGAGAGTGCAATATCAAAAGAGACCCTCTGCCTTTTCAGTGAAATGATCCTGCTCCTGATAAAAATGTAGCCCAATAGATGTCAGATTCCCTTAAATCAAATTACCTTGTGGGTAAGAATGAGTAGGGTGCTAGCAGCCTTACCTTCTTTGCTATACATAAAGTGCGTAGGCCTTGTTTGGCATAGTCATCCAAGTGTTCCTGGGTTTTCTCCCTTATTATCATTTGTTGTTTTTCCTGACTTGCTCCATCTAAAATAATTAACAAAACACAAGTGTTCCCACCAGTCTACCCAATTACAGACATATTTTTTTAAAAACAATGATAGCTTAACCCACAACGAACAAAAGGCCTTTAGGTTTTAAAACCCAAATGTGCATTTATAAAAGGGACTCTCAGAATAAAACTTTCCCTGTTCCTTTCTCTCTGGGGAGAGAAAAAGACCAAGAACTAAATACAACACCATATCCACACCATCCGCAATAAGAGTAACTTATAATAACATTAGCAGTCATTCATGGAACACTTACCATTTGCTGGGCACTGGGTAAAGGCTGTACATGTGTTATATATGGTATGACATTAAATGTTTGAGGAACCTATAAAGAAGGTACTATAATTCCCATTTACTGAAGACTTAGGCAAAGAACAGTTAGGTAACTTCATTAAGACATAGCTAATGGCAGAGGCTGGATTTGAACCCAAGTCTGGGTCACCCCAAAACTTATATGCTTTCTCACCAAATCCTAAGCAGTTTCCCTCGCTCCACCAAGTGTGAGTGACTCCCACATATCTGGCTTGTTTGCTTTCATAAAACCATCGAGAGTGGTCTTTTAATCTGAGCCCTTCATACCACTACCCTCTCAGTTCTGTACGAACCTACCTGGGGAAACCATGGAAAGCAATTCCATAATAACAGAATCAGCACCCTTGGTATACACCACGACTTGGTTGGAAAGGGGGTGCCGGACCACAACAGACATTCTTTTTCTTATTGAGTCGAAGGGCAGGATGTGTAGGAGTTGAAATGTTAAGGGTCCCAAAGCAGCGAAGTCCACCACGACCTGCTCTGGTGTCCGGGACTGTAAAGTGCATTGGTAAGCCCTGGCAGCATATACCAAAGCCGCTTCATCTGGGCTCTCAGCCTCATAACACAGGTTAGCGGCCAGCGGCTGTCCAGGGAGGGAATCTGCCTTGCCATTTGTGACGCCTGCATCACCGTTTTGTTTCTCTGTTTCTGTCGGGCAAGCTGAGTTACCAGAACCTTGTTGGCTCTCTCCTGTCTGTGAGACCTCTTCCTCCACAGGTGAAGCCAGTTTAATTCGACTGAAGAGAGAGAGTCTGCTCACAAAGGTGTTGGGGACCCCAGAAGATGGCTCTTTCCCACCGGCAAGAGATGGTGAACTTGATCTTCGGACAGATAATCGCTGGAAGAGGTTTTTAATCTCTTCCAAAGACTTAGTGGGCATTCCACTCAGTGAAGAGAGTCTAATCTATGAAAGAATTTGGGAAGGTCTCATTAATACAATCAAAAACCATTTATAACAACTTTGAAGTCAAACTGGGAAAAAATTAGATATGAAGAGTTACACTCTCTTAAATAGCTAGCAGACTGCTTCATACTTAAACTGCCTTAGAAAACATTAATAAAAATAAAGATAGCCATAATGAAAAATATGTGCTAATGTTGATGGCATTACAAATTACAACCATTTAGGAAGATATTTGACAACTGATAGTGAAAGACATAAAATGCTAATATTGTTAGCAGTGCACGTACTTGTGGCAATTTTTCCTCATGAACTAATTTAAAATATAGAAAATCCATAATCTTCATTATATATATCCTGGCAATAACAATTTAAAAATTATAAGCAAATTAAATAATCAATAGCATATTAGATTATGAAGACCAATTAATTGGATACTAAAATTTTCTCATTCAGAAATGCCCAAAGAATTTTTCCCTAAAGATTATTAATTTTATGATAGTTTGAGGAACTCAGGATGGTCGATTTTCAAACTTACTAGCAACACAGAAATGAAAAGCACAGCTCAATCACAGATGAGCTTTCTGTATTCCACGTGAATTCTGATTAGTTCTTTATTCACTGCCTATCAATTCCTAGAAATATGAAACTTAGGCTCTTACATGTCTACAGAGATTTTATTTTAGGCCATAAAATATTATATTCTTTGGGGACAAGGCATCAATATTTCTTAAGCAGAAAACACCAAAAAATGCCTACTTTGGAAATAGATGTGCATGAAAAAGTATTATATTGGGAGAAAACAACACCTAGCGATTTATTCTCTAATTACATAATTGCTTTTCAAAGGGAAACTTTCTAGTTGAAACCTTATAGAAATGTAGTTTCTGATCAAATGAAAGCTTAATTAGAAATAAGTTATTTTTATGTTAAAGCTGACCACCTCTGAAATTGCCAAAAGAAAAATGATCTAATGGAAAATTAAAATTTAATTGGATTGTGCTGCAAAGTGGATTTTAAGTGAATGTGTGCAAGAGGGGAGGTAGTTATACACAAGAAAGCCAGCACAGCAAGAGGTGAATCACCAATCTTCACATCAAGTTTTTCTTTTTAATTGAAAATTAATTTTCCCTACATTTTAAGCTACAAGTAGACTTTAGTGGAAATTGCGGAAACTGGTTATGTTACAGATGTATGGGATTTTACATTGATTGAGTTAAAACTAACCCAACTGGTACCTGAAAAAGGGACATTATCATTAACTATGATCATTAATCTAATACTTTATATTTTGCTTGATGTAGCACATATGCTGTTGGAAGTCTCCAAAGTCTCAAAGAAAGCTTCTATTTGGTAAGAAAACTAAGCAAAATGAACAACCACATTCCACAAGTACCACTTTTCATCAGCTACCCTCCCAGAGGCAAAATAGCGTAACAGCACTGAGCCACACTTTTTGGGTTCAAATCCCACTTCCCCCACAAACCCTTCTGTGACCCTGGGCAAGTTACTTACCCTCAACTGTAAAATAGGAAATAGTACCTAACTCATGAGGTTGTTGAGGATATTAAACATGCTAATAGCAGTAAATCACTTAGAACATTTTAAGTGCAGAGTACAGATAAAATGCTGTATAAATGTTAAGCTGCTATTATTAGCTGCTATTATTATTAACAATTATTATCCATATAATAAGACCAGTACATTTAAATCCAAAGTTCTCTTCTGGAAAGTGATTTCTGTTTGTATTAGAGACCTTACCTTCTGTCGTGGTTGGTTAGGGGCGGAAACCACCACTGTGTTGCAAATTGC
The DNA here is from genome assembly GCF_902729225.1 of Pteropus medius. Lineage (NCBI taxonomy): Eukaryota > Metazoa > Chordata > Mammalia > Chiroptera > Pteropodidae > Pteropus > Pteropus medius. The sequence continues at coordinate 6,289,232 of NW_024351730.1, read as the reverse complement.
CAACGCAATGAAGAAGTCGATAATGTACAAGGTCTCCAGTGGAGGATCTGGGATGGTCTCATCTAGGGAGGTAAAGAACTGAGGTGTAATCTGATTAAATTTGTCCAAAAGCCTGGTGTCTGGTACCACATCTGTTTCCTGGAGATCCAATAAGACAAAGTGTTGTTATAAAAAGTATCTAAATATGACAGTTTTAAATCTACATGAAAAGTAGCTTTTATAATCAGAATCTATGAAGCATGAGACAGTAAACTTTATTATTCTAAAAAAGATTCATGAGAAGTGAGAATAGAAAAATAAAAGACAAAAAAAATGGAAAATCCAGAATGTACAATATTAATGGAGACTGCCTTGACTATTAAACTAAGCAGGAGAAAGGAATAATGCCTTTCACCAAAATCTAGTTGGATGAGTGTTTTCATATTTTGAAATACACAGTACCACAGCTATGTTTTATTGCATCTAGGATTCTACCTTGGGTGCAGATTCATCCAACAGCAACTGATTAGTTATCAAGTCTTTTTTAAAGTGAGGGTATTATTCATACCATGTTATTTTAACAAAATATTTTATGGCTCAAGTCACTGCTATTGTTAAAAACTAACCTTTTCCAAAGTAAAAATTACTAAGACCAGGTTACCAGATTTATCAGCATTTCCTAGTAATATTCTATAAGACATTAATGAGGGTTCCTTGAAGAAATTTTTAATATCCAGTATATTTGGCAGCTCTGCCCTATGCCCTCCTCTTAGAGATTCTTTGTATAAAATAGATCAAGAGATTCTGTTATTAAAATAATACCCTATTTTGTTTAACACCATGCTTCTTACACTTGCTAAAGAGTATTTTAACAAAAAAAATAATGTTATAGTAGAAATCTCTTTATAATCTAGTAACATATAGTCAACTGCTTAAAAGTTTTTCATATGAGTCAAAAGAGGGACTTCAAATCAAATTTTCACAAAAAATGCCATTGTATTCTAGAAGAGATTTGGATGCAGTTGGCTGATAAAGCATACTGAATGCAGGAAAGCCAGGAGAGGTAATTTAGAAAAAAAAGTAAAATAGGGAGATGTGCGTTATTAGACTCAGGACAGTGGCTTCTATTTTATGCTTAGGAGTTTGGTGAGAATTAGCACAGGCTTAATAAGAGTACAGGCTGGAAATCATATGGGTTTGGGTTCAGGTCTTAGACTCACTGCATACTAGCTAATGGCCTCAGGCAGCTTAACCCTCTAAGCTTCATTTTTCTCTTCCAAATAATGAATGGTAACTATTACACCTACCTCACAGGGTGTCTATATAAAGTAAATGAGACAATGGGTAGGTTGAGACCAGCACAACAGGAACCCAAATAATGTAATGTTTCTTTTCCTTCTCAAATGACCCACTTACTCTCAGGCAGGTTACGAGGTTCACAATGGATTTTAAAGGTTCAAGTTATCTGCTGTTACAAAACACTCTTAAATTTCTATCTAAATACATAGATATCTACTGTCCCATAATATTTGACATAGCAAAATTTGAACCTTATAGTTTGAAAGAGTTCATGAATGAGTTGGCCACATTGCCGCATGAGTCTCAAACTAGTAACACTGAGCTGGTGCCTGTGCTAGGCCCTCAGTACTCAGAGAACCACCTTTTCCTCAAAGTCAGTAAAAGAAAGTCTGAGAGACTTCTCAATGCTCAGTCAACCAAGGGGTACCTGGGAAACCTGTTGCTTGGAATTTATCAAGGCCCAGTGCTTATGTGACTCGATGGGTTGGAACAATATATGCAGAGGCATCCTTCTCAGAATGTTTATACATATTAAGCAAACAACAAAAAGTCTCATACTGAAATAAGTTTAAGAAATGTTTAAATTAAACGAGTTTCTTTACTGTAGCACTTCTCAGAGTTTAATGGGTACTAGGACTCTCTGAGAAGAGGCTAGTATGAGCATGCTTCTCAAATTTATTTGTTAGAGATGTTTGTTCTATGGAACACGTTTGGGATTGAGAGAACTTAGAAGCTAAATGTGATCTCATTGTACCAATGAGCTCCATACTGACTGATTCTGGTTTCAGAACATAAAGACTACTGCATTCTGAAGTCAATCTAAGACTAATGAAAGGTTTGTAACTTTGTCTTTGTGAAAAATGCTATTGACATAAGTCAATCTGATATGTCATTTGAGGAATTTAATGACTGCATGACTGAGAGCTTGTGCTGTGACCATGAGAATAAAAAGAGATACTAAAGCTGGTCAAAGCTGGGGCCCTGGTCAGCAAATCTGTGTTTACAGAAAGTACTGTCAAATTAAGATGAGGAAAATCTAGAAACTCAAGATCCTTAAAAGCATCAGAAAACAATATATAAATGAAGAGCCCAGAAAAAGATTTAAGGAAAACTCCATATCAAAATGAAGAATGGAGCATTCTTCCACTTTCATTGGTCTCTCTAAAATAAGTTAATCCCTAATGGCTGAGATATTTAGTTGCTGACTTGAGAATGTATAGAACTATCGCATGCAATTTCTTTGTATACGACTGTATCTATAGGCATTTTTCCTGAGATCCAAATCTTCCTGAGAGCCTGCACTAAAAAAAAATTGAACTTTGCTCTTTCTTCTGTGATGGACAATTTCCTCTTCTCTGAACTTCTACTACCCCGAGAACCAGGCGCACACTACCTAGCTTTAAATGACTCCATGCACATGTACATCTCTCCCCATAGGGTCTGTATGTTCCTTTAAAGGAAGGACTGTATCTTATTGATCTTTGGATTCCTAACTTAGTACCTGGCACTTGGATAAGCAAGAAAAATTTACTGTTGTCCGTTACCTACCAAACACTTGCTGATTTTACATTTCACAAAGAAAGGAGTAGATAACCAGACTAAAAATATGTTACTCTTTAGAAAAGAAACACATAAACCTCTCCTATTTGGACTCAAATAGACATTTTTTTTTTTTTTGATGCAGAGAAAAGTTACACTCCTAATTAGAGAACACAGGGCATGATGTGGATAGCTTCCAAAAATTTACATGGTTTCATGATGGGAATATAATATCTTTGCTTTAATTTTATAAAACAACTATTTAAAATTTTAGATTTGCCCCCAGGATTCATATTATGCTTTCCTACCAGGTTGCAGATTTCACGCTCAGGTTACTCACACCCCACCCCATATAAATCCAAATTAAACAAGAAAACATCTGCCAAGATTCCTCTTTACCTTCTATATGGTATTTGCTGAAACTTTTAGGTGGCCTTAATATATAGTGAATGTTAAGACTGTTTTAAAACTGAGAATGACAGGAACTGACTTAGTTTATGCAAAACCTAAAACATCCAGAGTTTAGTAATGGTCAAAGATACTCTACATGGGAAATTAAGTTGGCCAAGCAGCTCTGATACTGCCCCCTACTCCTCCTCTAGTTCCACCTATACCCGCGGTTTTTATTTAATTTTCCACTGCCACTCCCACTCCAGTTTTAGGAACTCACCACTCTACCTTTACAACTTTGGCTTAAGTATGGACACAAATGCTTTCTTCCGTTTCCCTCACATTCCTAAATATCACAGACCTGAAGGAAAAAGACAAAGGCCAATAACCACACACAGCCAATTCCTTTTCCAGACCATGGTTTTCCACAGTCCTGTGATTCTGAGCCTTTGCATGCACCACATGCTGTCTGTCCCAAGTGCCTTTCCTTCCCCTTCTACTCTGTAAACCCCTACTTAGTAGTTCAATCTTAACTCAACTTTTACCTTTTGGACAGCCTTTTTGATCCCTCCTCATCTCTTTAGAGATGATCACTCCCTTCTATATGCCCTCACTATACTTTGCATTAACAAGTATTACTGCATCTTGAACATGGCATTATATTTATTTACTTATATGTCTGCCCCTCCTCTACCCAGAATGAACTTGAAGGATGGAGTTTGGCTTATTTATTTTATATCCCAGTGTCTAGTATTATGCCACTGTCTCCCATTAACCCATTAATTAATTTATCCCATAAATATTTATGGTTGAGCTCTGGTGTCAAGCACTCCTCAAGGAAAGCGGTGTGCACACGATGGACAGGATCTTGGCTTGCATGGAACTCACACTCTAGTTGGGGGAGACAGTGGATCGAAAATACTAAGCTATAAACAAATAAGATGCTTCTAGATTGAGACAAAGAGAGATGGGGAGGTGAATAGAAAGTACTTTGGATTGAGTGGTAGGGAAGTTTACTGAGGAGGTGACATCTGAACTGAGACCTCAATAACGGGAAGAAAACATAATACAAAGATCAAAGAGAATAGCAATCCAGATAGAATGAACTGCATGCTTGTTAAATGAAATCCTCCAGAGAATTAAAGAAGCATAAAAACACTGGCTTAGAAAGTAAAGGTTTCCATTTCTAAAATAGGTAACATGAACCCATGGCTCATGGGCCTCAGTGCCTTTATAATGCCCAAAGGCTAGCACATTTTTGCCAGTGCTTTGCCTAAGATCTTCTCTCTGGCTTGCAACCTCCTCTGCTCCCTGCCTCCCCATCGATGAAAGGTGCCATCTTACAATCTCCCACTTCCAGACATCATGGCTCTCAGTGTGTTCTCAAGCTGGTGTTCTTAGCTTGAGCTCCATGGATGGGCATTTGGAATCACATGCAAAATTTTTACAGATGTTAATTTTTAAGGCCAAAGATGTATAGCTTTCTGAAAATAATCTCCAAAAAGGGTAAAATCAACTTGTCTAGATCAATACTGAGAGATGATCTCATGTTTCAAGAAAGACCTAATTATCCTATAGAAGGGTGTGGCATTGAAAACACAACACAAAACCACCATACCAGAGCACCTAAATAACAGAATGACATGTGTCACTGGATGGAATATAGGGTGCATGAAAACAAAATGGACTGAATGGGAAGGCTGAGACTGTTATGCAGCTTCATTTAACAACCTTCAAAAATGCTCTGAGAATGAGACACTGAGATGTTAAGAATTCAGGATGAGTAAGTCTTTGCTCTCAAGGAGCTAATGGTTTATGTCAGAAACAGAAATAAGGGTAATGTAATAAGGACCAAGGGAAGGAAGGAATGTGTGCATAGAACTCAGAAGCAGAGAAGAGCTCGGGAAGTCTTCATAAGAGGTTATTTAAGGTAGTTTTTAAAGGAATAAGTATTTTATCAGATTTGGTAGGGAGAGGAAGGTTGTAAGGGGAGAATACATTTTAGAAAGGGTAAATGGTATAGATAAAAACAAAGATTTCAAACTAAGAAATAATCCTTTGCTCCAAGAAGAGAGTGAGCCTGGATCAGGAAACCAAGCAGGGTATGGCACACTCCTGCTTGGCCGCTAATACCCTGCTACTTCCACTAAATGTGAGTCAACCTATGGTTAACAAGGTGGGTGGAAAATATAAAAAACCAGTAGAGGGATAGGTAAAAAAGATAAAAGAGAAGAAAATATTTATTGCTGATATAGCCTGAAAATGAGTTAGAAGAGCTTGTGTATGTATTCTTTCTTTTTTTTTTTTCAAAAGTTGGAGAAAAGTTAAGTCTAAATGTTTGGAATAGCCTGACATATGGCAAAGATACATAACGAGTTTTATATCCTTAGTGCCACAGAAATGAACTAAATGAGTTGTACTGAAATGATCACCCTCATTGCTGCAATTTTTTGTTGGTAACTTTGAAAAGAGCCAGATTTCTCTTAAGGCTTTCATAGGACTAATGAGACCACTGGGGTCTACTCAGATCATGTCTCCACTATGAAAACCATATAATAGATTCAATGGAGAAGTACAAAGTTTCCCTAAAGCTGATTCATTCTTGTTAGGCCACCTACTTTAGAGATCACCGACCAGTTACCAGTCTCATGGCTGAGGAAACCTCATCTTGGTAAAACATAAGTTAATAAAATATGGAAGGCAGAAAGAGAGTTGAAATTTTATTGAAGTAATTTTATAACACATGTTTTTGATTTTCTAGTTCTTTCGATTTCTAATTCTTTCATACAAGTATCTTTCCTTTCACCCATCTTCCACATGATCCTCTATGTTTTTCTGCAGTAAAATGGGTTTGTCAATGGCTATCACTAGACAGTTCCAAAAACTTCCCTCTGGGACTTAGGTACATACCCTGTTTAGCTTAAAAATGGAAATATTAAAAAATGCCCTTCTGAGATATAGAAATGGGGATGAGGACACAGATTTGGTGAAATTTGGGAGGAGATTACAGAAAATAAAAAGGCCTTGGATGGTACCAAAAGGCTTTTGAATTTCCCTATCATTTAGACATATTTACCTGTCACAAAATAACTGGTAAGGTTTGCTGGTTCTGAGAGTGAGCCATGGTCCTTAAACCAAGGTAACCTCTTCAGGCTCAGACATGATTGGTCTTGATAGGAAATACTGTGGGGTATTTTTTCCCCTCAGAAATTATATACTACTTCTCAACACTGCATTATCCCCCAAATTAGGAAGTTGCAATATTGTTTTTTATATTTCTAATTATGTGTGTAGCAATCACACTGAACTGCAATTACGTAGTCTCTTTTCAGGTAGAGGCTGGCTCTATTATAATTACAAGGATGTTCTTTTATTATCCATCATGGATGTCCAAGATTCAAGTCACGCATTTACACTTACAATGGGGCTACTGAAAGCAGCCTGTCTGGAATGAGGCACTTCACTGGCTCCTTCTCCACTTCCTAGAGCGGAACAGCTCCCAGCAAGATGATTCGAAGGTTTACTTTCCAAAGGCCCATTATGAACTGTCCTGCAGCTGGGGGCTCTCAGTTTTGCCATATTGCTGAGGGAGCCACTGGGAGTGTCTGCAAGATCCTCATCTTCAGCGACGGCTTCTTGATAGGACTCTAACCTCTTGGCTGAAGGATAAAAATCACACTGGGTCATTACCTGAGAAGAACCATTTGCAAGTTGAATGTGTCAGGCCTTTACTTAAACAGCTTTTCCATGTCTCCTCCCTGGCCTCCAAACTCCCTTCCCCCAATATCCTTAGTTAATGAACTTACCTCACTGAGAAAAGTAGAAGCAGTCAGATAGGAATTCCCTTCTTTTCTCATCATCAAATCTACCAATCTCTCTATGTCTGTATCCAAAACTCTCTGTCTTCCCTCCTACTACTATAAAGTTCCAAACACCGAACCTTCCACTTTTGATCTGCATCCCATCCCTCTGGCCTTCAAAAACACTTCATCACCATTATAATTCTCCCTCTTTCACTATACCCATCTCTCCTCAAACAATCTCATGGCTTTCTGTCTGTGTCTCTCCGCTGACACTGCTCTTGTTAAGGCTGCCAATGAGCGCCATGTGACCAAATCCAGGGATCGCGTCTGCCCATATAGCTCCTGACAGTATTTAAGAGTTGACTATTTTCTCTTTAAAATGGCTCTTGGTTTCTCTGATACCATGCATACCTGTTTTAACTCCTGCTTTAATGGCTATTCTTTCTTAGTTTCTGCTGCTGTTTTCTCTTCTCCTCAGCCCTTAAATATTGGGCTGCTGCAGGAATTCTTTCCCTTCTCCACCTATATTACTCTTCCTTGGTGATGTCGCCTGGTCCCATCTTTGAAATATCATCTCTGTGCACATGACCTCCAAATCTATACCTTCAACTCTGACCTCTAATTGGAATCCAGACTCATATATCCAACTCTCCACTTGATACTTCCAGTTGGAAGTCTAGAGGGCTCAAGCAGATATCACTCACTTCCCTCAAGTCTCTTACCATGACCCTTTGTTAGTGAAGGCTTCCCAGATCTAACCACACTATGTATTATAAATGCTCTGCCAGCACTTACCATCTATAAACTATATATCTTATTTGCTTTTATTTTTTTAATATAAACTCTGAAAGGGCAGATAATTTTGTCTGTTTTGTTAATATAATATTCCCAGAGCCCAAAGCAGTTGATACTCAATAAATACTTGTTAAATAAATAATAGAAACTTTAAATTCAACACGGAGAAACGAGAACTCTCCCTCCCTTCTCCCTCAAAATTACTCTTTCTCTGGTCTTCCCCACCTTTGTAAATGGTACCTATTTATCTAATTGCTTATGCCCAAAACCTAGGATTCTCCCTGATTCCTTTCTTCTTCTCCAGCCCCCTGTATTCAAAGCATCACCAAGAGCTGTCCATTATTTATCCAAAATATATCCCAAATATCTTGACTTCTCTTCATCTCTATTACCTTAGTCCAAGCCATCATCATCTCTCAACTGGACTAGTGCAAAAGCCTTATAACTGGTCCCCTTGCCCTCAGCAACCCATTCATCTCACAGCAGCTAGAGTGATCTTCCTGAAAGAGAAAGCAGATCAGATCCCTCTCTGCATGAAACTCTCCAGTGAATTCACAATTCACTAAGAATAAAATCTGAACACCTTTTCTTGGGTTATATAACTCAAAATGATCTGACTTCTAATTTTTATTGCCTCTTCTTCTTCCTCTCCTCCACTAATCCAGCCTCACAGCCTTCTTTACTTTGAAAATTGCCAAGCTTATTTCAGCCTATACCAGCTGCTCCCTCTGGTTGGAAGGCTTTTGCCCATAAACTTCAAGATTATGTAATTCAGATTTAGGCTCTAATATCTCTCTTAGAAAGGCCTTGCCCAACCATCCAATCTAAAAAAGCCTTCAAATCATTCTATATCATATTAACCCATTTTAATTCTCTGCAAAGCACTTTTCACTATTTAATATTTTTTCTTGACTTAAAAATTAATTTATTTGTGACTAATAGAAGCTCTGTGGGAATAGGGGCCTTAATTGTCTTGTTTATCATTATGTCCAGTATCAGGAATAAAGAGTAACTAATCAAGAAACACGGGCTTGTTGAATTACTAGTTGTCTGTATGCTTAGTCCCTGGAACAAATTTCTAAGTTGCAGGGTTTTAAAACATAAAATAATATTGTCAGATGTGTTTAGTTCAATTACTTATGTGTAAGAGGTTATTTCCAAGCAGCAATATTCCTTATGGAAATATCTCCTAGGCAACGTTTTTGCTAGAAAAGCCTGAAAGGTTAACCTGTTTTCATTCCAGAGAAAATAATACATCTCAGAATTAATAATGTCTCCGCAGAATTAAGTTCTCAGGAGAAATGGTCCATACTGTTACCCTCTTCAGCATTCAGTGTGTGAGAGTATGTGAGTGTGTGTGTGTGTGTGTGGTGTGTGTGTGTGCACACACGGACTTGTTTTTAGACCATTACAAAAAAGACACCAAAGCTCTGGACATATATGTTAGAGAGGTGTTCACAGGCAAAACAGCACCTTCTAGAAGTAGTGCAATATTCGATGGCTCACAAACAGGAATCTTATCAATGACAGTTCAGTCATGACAGCAAGATTCTCAGCCACTTGGTATCTTTCCTGCATGAGGGCCCACAGAAGAGAAGTACTGGCTGGGAAGGAGTATGTATGTTCAGTGGTGCCTCTTAAATGTTACAAATACAAAATTTTAAATGCTACAAATACAAAATACAATGCAGTGCTTCCCACCATGTATTTTATGAAACATTACTATTGCAAAATGCTTCTTGGAAATTGGGATCTATGGTCAAATGATTTTAGGAAATACTAACCTCACAAATGGGCACAGAGATTAGGCTACAGCGATGTTCACTGCTGCACTTTTTACCACAGCAAATGACTGTTGACAACCTAAACTAATGGTGGAGTAGTTACATAAATTACAGCAATTCTTACATGCAACATAGCGTAACCACCAGAAGAATAAAATGAGAATGGAAAGAGCATCATAAAGTTTTAAGAAAAATGGGTATAAAAGTAAAAGCATACTATGATGCCACTTTTGTTTTAAAAACATACATTGATGTGTACATGAGAAAAACATGAAAAGAAATACACTAAAATGTTAACAGTGGTCCATTCTGTTTGGTGAGGGTTATTGATGACTTTAAAATTTCCCTCTTTCTGGGGAAAAAAATGGTGCAGATGATAGAGGCTCTGTTCATCCCTCTGGCGACCAAATCAAAGTTGTGATGGAAACAAGGAGCAGCAGCAAAGAAAAATTGCTTCGGATCTAGATGAACAAGCTATACAACTAGGGAGAAATCAAAGAGAGCACTCTCCAACGGCAGAAGGTAGGACGGGGCGAGGACACAGGGCGACCTGATCTAGAGCAGCTGAGTGAGACAGAGGCTGCAGCAGTGGCAGAAGCCTCTTAAAGGGGCCGTGTCTGTGAGTGGATTTTTGCGATGACAGACCTGCCAGTTCGGCTGCATGTAGGGGGCACCAGGGACTTACAGGGAGATATTGTCGGACTGAAGGTCAAGGCGAGACCCATCTGGTACAGAAGTGCCAGCGGTATCCATTGTTCCCTGTTGAGCCCTCCCCGCTACCAATGAGCAGACACAGCAACGCCATAGCTGTGATGTCATCAAACTGGATAACAGAGAAACTCCACCCAGAGGATCCCTGAAACTCTGCCTCCCCCAACTCATGGCCCCACCCAAGCTACATCCAGGTATATCCTAAGCGAGTCAGGTGCTCCTTGCCTAGACTCACATTGGAGGCAGCTGGCCTCGATTTCTGGTGCAGCCTTTTGAGGCAATCCACAGATACTGTGAATTGCTTGCTGAATCTTAACAAGTGGCCCCCGATGGGTAGAGGCTTGGGCTAAATTTGGCCTGCAGCTGAACCCCTCTAAGGACTGTGCAACTGAACACCTACTTCACAAATCCACACTAATAAGACCGGGAGACTTAGGAGCTTTGCTTAGTACATAGAAATAGACACAGAAAGGCAGCCAAATAGGGAAGACAAAGAAGCAGAAACCATATGACAGAACAGAACAGAGATCCAGATATAATGGAGTCAAGTAATTTAACAGATGCAGAGTTCAAAACATTGGTTATAAAGATGCTCAATGAACTTTTGGGAAATGTAGAGAACTCCAACAAAGAGATAAAAGTGGAGATGGAGATTATAAGAGGGAACCAGTATGAAACGGAGAAAATATTATCCGAGATGAGAAGTATATTAAATGGAATAAACAAAGGAATAAACGAAGTGAATAAAAAAGAGGATCACATGCCCTCTCTAGAGGACAGGAAAGCCAATCAGGGCACTCAAACAGAATGGCAAGAAAAAAGAGGCCAAGACTATAAAGATGATTTAAGGAGGATATGGGACACTATTAAGGCTCCAAATATTCGTCTCATTGGCATAAATGAAGAAAATCAAAATGCTGAACAGTTGTTTGAAGAAATAATGATGGAAAACTTCCCTAACCTGGTGAAGGAAATGGACATAAAACAGAGAATTCCAAAAATCAGGCATCTCAAGAGGCCTATACCAAGACACATCATAATTTAAGTGCCGAAGGTTAAACATAAAGAAAAAATTTTAAGAGCAGCAAGAGGAAAACAAATAATTACATATAAGGGACACCTATACGACTGGCAGCTGATTTCTCAAGAGACTATGCAAGACAGAAGAGCTTGGCAAAAAATATTTGACAGAACGAAGACCCAGGATATACAACCAAGGATAATTTATCCTGCAAAACTATCATTTTGAGTTCAAGGATAGATATAGAGCTTCCCAGACAAAAATAAACTAAAGGAATTTATCACCACCAAGCCAAAATTATAGGAAACGTTAGTGGGACTTCTTTAAGAAGAAAAAAACATGTATCAAAAACAGGAATAAAGAATGGTAACAACTACATTCCTATCAATAAGTACCTTAAATGGAAAAGAAGTTAAGTGCTCCAACCAAGGACTAGAGTGGCTAAAAGGATAAGAAAACAAGACCCCTACATAGGAAAAGGAAGAGAATAGAAAAAGATATTGCTGTGATGGACCTAGAAGGTATTTAGTCAAAGAAAGATAAACACTATATGATTTCACATACATGCGGAATTTAAGGAATAAAAAGAACAAACTAATCAAAAACAGACTCACAAATGTAGTGGACAATTTGGTGACGGACAGAGGGAAGGGG